>NC_056749.1:653624051-653924051 GCF_019279795.1 Protopterus annectens | reverse complement strand
GTCCCAGCTAAGTGGAGGACAGCCACTGTCATCCCTTTACACAAAGGTGGAGCATCCACCGATCCAGGAAATTATAGACTGTTCAGCCTAACTAGCATGATCTGCAAGGCCATGGAATGGATTATCATGGACATTGGCAACCTCCAAACACTCAACCCCACACAGTTTGGTTTTGTCAAGGGGAGTTCATGTCTATTAAATCTGGTTGACTTCTTTGAGACAGTCACCAAAGCCATGGATGAGGGGAAGATGGTGCACACCACGTACCTTGACCTGGCCAAAGCCTTCAACAATATTCAACACTTGGGCATAATAGATAAACTCTCTCAACTAGGCATCAATCCATATGTTACCACATGGATAGCAAACTGGCTCACTGATAGAACCCACCTAATCGAAATAGGGGAAGCCACCTCAAACAATAGACCCATAACGAGCGGCGTACCCCAGGGGCCTCTGTTATTCAGGATATACTTCTCTGAGATGCAGGCCAAAACCAGTGGGCTATGGCTGACCAGGTTTGCAGATGACTGCAAGCTGGGTGCAGTCTTCAATTCCACAAGTGATGTGAACGTCCTCCAAGAGGGTTTCACCCAAACAAATGACTGGTGCTTGAAACATGGCCTTAAGTTGAATGCCAAAAAATGCATCATCATCCCCTTTGGGGAGAGTGACTTCCCCACATATTATTACATTAATAACAATGTCCTAAGTACACAATCAGTAGTGAGGGATTTGGACACCCAGGTTGATAGCAACCTGACTTTTGACCACCATGTTGTTTCTGTTGTACGGAAAGCTTTCTACATGGCCCACCTCATAAGTAAGGGTATCTCATCTACGGACAAAGAGGTCATAACATCCCTGTATTCTTCCCTTATAAGGCCAATTATTGAGTACAATGCCCTCTTTGACATGTACCTCGCAAAGCACATACAGCAGCTGGAGAGACTACAGAGGTTCCTCACCAGGAGAATCCAGGGTCTCAAACATCTACCTCACCAGGAGAATCCAGGGCCTCAAACATATATCTTACACAGATAGGCTAAAATTCATGTCTCTCTAATCAGTTTCATACAGACTCTTCAGAGCTGACCTCTGTCTGGCATACAAAGCAATCTCAGACCCCACCTTGATGGGACTGCTGCATATCCGCAAGTCAGGCTCCACGCGTGCAACCCGTATGTGCTACCTCAACCTGGTCTGTGATATCAATAGGACTTGTTGGTGGGACAGATTTGTGTCCCAGAGACTCTCCCATCTGTGGAATGGACTCCCTCTCCACGTCAAGCAGAGTACCTCATTATGCCTTTTTAAGGGCAACCTGGATAATTGGATGGGAAACAGAAAATACACCCCTGGGATTTAACTTGTGTCCCTGCAGAACAGGGGTTTTGGGTGCTGACTTGTGTAAACATGAGCTAAACTCTTGGCTAAGCTTATAAGTGACTAATTTCCAATAGCCTAGTAACCTCCTATGATCCTATGAAGTATGATTAAAGTTCATGAAATTAGTATCATTTCAATCTTTGTTGTCAGCCAGAAGTCCTCTTCACAGCACCCGCAATGTGCCCAGTAATGACTCCTTCTGCAATTCATATGAAGTTATATGTATTGGTAACATTTCTAAGTTCTTCTTCTTTTGGCTTTTCCTGGTTAGGGTTCACCACAGCAGAACTCCGGTCCACTAATGATTGGCAGTAGATTCTTACGGTGCCGAGGTGCCAGCTCGAAGCCCAGCCTTCAACGAAGGCACGCCCATTTACGCATGTCTTTTGAATGACACTCGACCATGGGGAGGACATGCAGACTGCACACAGAACATGCTCCAGCCAAGAATCGAACGGGAGAACCTCTTGCTTTGAGGTGACAACGCTACCGCTGCACCACCGCGGCTTCTTAGACCCATTGCTGCTACTACTACTGGAACTGCATGGGCATCTTTCTTCCACATTGCCCTCATTTCTGCCTGCAAATCCTGCTTTTTTATGACTTTGTGTCTCTCTGTATGTAGGACAATGTAGTCATTGGGTGGAGCAATTTCAATGATCAATGCTACTTTTGTCTTCTTTTCAGGGACTACCATATTTGGTTTTCTCGCATCTATTTTTTGAACTGTTGGTAATGGATGATCCCATATGATATAAACTTTATTATTTTCTATGATGCTTTGTGTCTCATTTTTACAGTGTTTTTCAGCTACTTAATATTATAATTTTGAACAATCCTCAATGCAACAGTCTTACCACATTATTATGCCTTTCAGTATACAGTCCTTCTGCCATTAATATATCACAATCAGCAACAAGATGTGTGACTGTCTCTAATTCTGTTTTACAAAACCTACATTTGTCTGTTTCACCCACATGTTCAATGTACTTTGTAAACCAACGTGTATTTAGCCCACTATCTTGGGCTGCCAGTATTAACCTTTCATCTTTTGGTTTAAATTCACCTCCCCTTAACCATTCCTGTGTTTGATCCTGATCAACATGAGGTTGTTCCAAGAGTTTTCTATACTTGAAATTATATTAATTTATTTTCCACATTTCTTGCCTTCTTATCTGATCCTTCACCTTATATTCTTTCTTTTGTTTTTTGGCATATTCAGTTGCTGCCTGATTTTTATCTACTTCTGGTATGATTTCCATTCCCACTTGACGCCGATATGCTTCTCCTAAACTAAGAAAGGAAGTCACCTTAGACTTATTCTCCTCATGTTTCAAAACTTTCACCTTTTTTGGGTTTTGTGAGGCCAGCAGATATGCAGTCCCTCAATTACAGAATAGAGAATAAGTAATCTTGGTAAGCACTTATTTTTATAAATCATTTGACAAGATGAAGCATCCTTCTTGTTTTCCTTTCAACCTATCCAACACCTTTTGGGGCCAGTCAGCCACTCCAAAACTGTAAGTTAGGACAGGAAGAGCAAATAGGTTTATAGCTTGGACTTGTTCCTAAATGTCAGTGCTGTTTTCAGTATTAATTTAAGTCGTCTAAAATATTCCTTGCTGAGTTTTATTCACATTTTTTCATGTTTTATTGTTGATCCTTCATCAGTTTCCAAATATTTATCCACTCCCTTTTACTCAAGTTCTTTTATATCTCATTTCTGTCCCAAAGTGATGTTTTCATGGCACTGCAGCTTTCCTGCTTTAAAGGTTGCTTTTGCACATTTATCAAGACCAAATGACATTCTTATATCATCTGAAAAGGTTTTGACCACTTGAGGTTCATAGGTGTGTACTAGGCTAATGGCCCTGGAGCCTTTACAAGGTGTGCTTTCAGTTCCTCTTCTGGTGAATTATACATTTTAAATCATCTTCAAAAAGAAGATGATGAGTCTTTACACTTTGTTGTTTTCTGGGAGCCAAATTATAGCCATGACCTAATCTGTTAAGGAGACAACTTAATGGATTAAGGGCAAGACAAAATATCAGCATTGACCAAGAGTCACCCTGGAATATCCCCCTTTGAATTTTAATTTTTATCATGATTAAACTGCAAAGTCATTTGCTACTGTTTCATGGTTGGTGTATTGTAATTGATAAGTGTAGGGTGTATCTTATACATTTTAAGCAGTCTTTTATCCATGAATGTGGAATACTGTCAAATGCTTTTTATAGTCTCTCCATGCCATTCCTAGATTCTTCCACTTTTTACAGTTCTCCATTATGACTTTATTTAACAGTAAATGTTCCATTGTTCCATATGACTTTCTTTTATTACCCTTTTGTTCTATTGCCATGATTGAGTTTTCTTCTAAATGACTATAAACTCTGACGTCATCAGTTCCAGTGTATAGTTTATATGTCGTTTGAAGGCAAGTTATTGGTCTATAGTTTTTAGAATAGCTTCCAGATTCAGTCCTAAGTAGGAGTATTGTTTTTCCTATTGTTAACCAAACAGGTGTCTGGTCAGGACGGGCAGATAAGTAGCTCTTACTCATGCTAAATCGTCATGTAAAGATGTTAATATTTTAGACACAAGTCAGGTACTGCATCTGAGCCTGGTGCCTAAAATTAGTTGCCTTTCTTAGCTTTGCTTCAATCTCTCTGGCTGTTACTTCATCCCATTTCATATCCTGCACCTTTAAACATCTTATTCTCTCTTTTACTTCTTCTGTCCATTTAGCATCTTTGTTATGTTCCACAGGATCTTCATAGATATTTCCCCAAAATGTATTTATTTCTTCTTTTTTTGGTGGTGTTTCAGTTCCTTTTGCCTTGTTTCCCTATACTCTATAAAACTTTTCTGAGTCATCAGTAAATTGCTCATTTTGTACATTTCTTTTATAATTATCTGCATATCTTCTAAGTTTTTCTGGCAGTGCTGATATTTTTAGTTTATTATTTGCAATAGTGCACAATAGATCCTGATCTGTTCTGATACTGTGCATTGCTTTTATCACATCTATCTTTCTGGTAGTTTTGTTGATCTGTTTGTCTTCTATACTCTTCTAACAGTGACACTTGTCTTAATGTCTTTATTGTTTTCTCTATTCAATACGTCCATAATGATATTCGATTTCTCCCTTTCCTTTCCCTTGCTACCATGTGTTTTTGTGATAAGACATTATCTGTTATTAAGTTAGCTGCACAGAAATATATCATATTCACTTTTGTTATATCACATTAGTCTCTATGGACAGTCCTAATTACTGTGTTCATTTGTTTTATCAGACTTCTAACTTTTTGGGTTTTATTGACTTTCTGTAGTCTATTTCTTTCATTGATCTGGGTGGCACAGTGGTGCAGTGGTTCTCCGGTTCGATTCTCGGCTGATGTGCCTTCTGTGTGGAGCCTGCATGTCCTCCCTATGTTCGCATGGGTTACCTCAGTGTGATCTGGTTTCCCCACACATTTCAAAGACATGTGTCTGGAGCATTTCTCCCTGGGCCTCAGCTGAAAATGGGCTTTGTCCCAGTCGGACTTTCCTGGTAAATAAATGTTAAATATATAAATAAAAAATCTTAATATGTCTGTCCATTTCCATTAAATCAAGCAACTCTTCTCTTAGATCATTTTCTTCTAAACTGACGGGACATTCTTTGTTCTCCATTTCCTACTGGCATTCAATAGAAAGTTCCAGAGCATCTTCCTTTGCCAACATTTTCTTCAATTTCACCTGTGTCATCCATTGCTCTTCCATATGGGAACTCACTTGCCTATCACTCCACAACATTGACTGCATCAGAGAGGCCACAGTTCCCTGTTATTTTTCATGCTGTGCAACTTCAGCTAAATGTTTGTACTGGTTTCCTGTGAAAGGCTCAAAAGTATCTATATATGGCAACTGATCAGATGTTTCCCACTGCACTGGTTTCTCCTTAATTTGAGGATGCATTGCTCTAATTCTAATTAATTTGAGGATCCATTGCTCTGTCCTGCTGTTATGTTATCTGAGTTAGATTTTCTACACTAAATCCTTCACTTCACAGGTAATCCATAACCTTAGTTTCTTTGTCTTTATTTCTCCACTACTAATCCTGTTTTCTGCTTTTCCTCTTTGCTTTCTTATTTTTTTGTATTGTAAATTTTTCCATGCCCTGATGCCTTTGCCTGTATTTCTCTTCGGCTATCTTTGATGCTGCTCTTTTTGTATTGATTAGTTTTGTTTTCTCATTTGCATAAATACTGCACCATATTAAATCTCTTTTTCTTTCCCATGTCCATATTTCTTCTTCAGATGTCTCCTGCTTCTCCTGTTTCTCCTTAATTTGGGGATGTGTTGTTTCATCATGCTGTGATGTAACCTGTGTTAGACTTTCTACACTAAATTGTTCACTTCACAAGTATTCCTTAACTTCGTCTTCTTTTTTTAACTTATACTTTAGTAATCTTCTGTTCTATGATCCCTGTTTGTTATCTTAATTTTTATTGTGAAATTTTCCATATCTGGATGCCTGTATTTCTCTTTGAATATCTCAGGGGCTGTCTTTTGTGTGTTATAATTTAGCTTTCTCCTTTGCATAAATATTGTCCCATATCAGATCTTTCTTTCTTTCCCACATCCCTGTTTCTTTTTTATACCTTTCAAAAGTCTCTTGATTTTGTTCTTTATATTTTTGCACTTCCTCAGTCATTTCTTTTTCCAAATGGCCCAAGGTTTCTTGGTGTATATAATGTTTTTCATAAATCTGTTGTATTAATGAATACAATTTCTTATCTGAAGCGTCTGACAGTTTTTCTTGTGGAAAGTATTTTTCTTTCCTCTAATTTCTCTCTTACTCTTTTTATATATCTTCTGTCTGGAAATTCTGGGTTTCTTACATATTAGTAGAAATGCATAATTTCTTTTTTATCCTCAATAGTCCACCCTATTGTCTTTATGGCTCTTTTTTGGCCTATCAGTTTTTGTGGACTACTACTTCCTTCTACAATGGGGGAGGGGGGTATCCTTCCCCTGGACCTTTCCTAGCCCCATTTTAGGAATGTTTCTGTACCTTGAGGATTCTATACTGTCATTTTTTTCCAGTCCTGGTACCAGTATGCCTACCAGGATTGGGCACATTCTTATCCGGGGTCTTGTGCACCCAGCTATGTTTTCTATTTTTTAACCTACTTGTATCCATGATATATGCTATATAAAAAAATAGTCTATGTATCAATGTTGTCTTAGTAATATTTTGTGAAGAACAGAGTCCACCTCAAGACGGTACTCACCAAGACTTGAGGATGAAATCAGTTAAAGCAATACTGTTCTCCTTTGCTTGCTAACTTAGTATCTCTCCATTCAGACCCCCTACTTTTTTGAAGAAGTCATCCAGGTTAAGTAGACAGGACCTGCCCTTGATGAACCCAATCTGGTTTGGGTCAAGAGTTTGTAAGTCACCTATATCTCTATTAATTATTTCCATAATGATCCTTTCCATGGCCTTACAGATGAAGCTGGTCAGGTGTATGGGTCTATCATTATTCAGGTCCATTGTAGCCCCACCTTTGTGCAAAAGAATGACTGTTGCCATCCTCTATTTAGTCAGTACAAATTCTGTTTTGAAGCTAATCCCTGTGTAGGGGGTCCGACAATTTATATTTCAGGCTGACCAATCGACAGCCTGGTATGTTATCTGACCCCATAAATATAGTATTCTTGTCCTTAGATACTGTCTTGTTCCTGGGAACTTTGAGGAAGGAGGTAGCTGCTGGTATTTGATTGAAGACTATTGGAGGGAAGTGAAGTTGTAGCTGATTTTGTCTGCTAGAAGAATGGCTATATTCTCTGGGTCTGAGTATGTGATATCACTTACTATTGGCTCTGTACAATGCAGAGCATTGTTTCTGAGATTTCTAACATAGTTAGAAATGGAAGCCATTAGTCAAGTAACTACCAAACACTGTGCCTGAATTATGAAGCATAAGACCGTTGAGTTAAGACAATGGGAATAATTTTACTAATGCATAATTATTAAATAGCTTAAAGGTGGCTTAGTAGCAGAGCCATTAGAGTTTCTGCCTCACATTGTTTGGTCCTCTGGTTCATTTCCTAAGTTGGGTGCCTTTTCTGCAGAGTCTGTATGCCCTTCCTGCATATCATGCCTTTGTCTCCATTGTACACGTAAAAGATTTCCCATGAGCGAGTCTATATGCATGAGAGCATGTGTTTGATTGGGTGTGTAGTTGTGTAAGTGTTCGTGTCCAGGAATGGTTCTCTGCTGAATGCATATCAGTTGCGAGAATTGGTTCAAGCTCTTAATGCAAGCCTGAGTCGGATGAAGTAGGTATAAGAAAAGAAATGACTGAAATGCCTTAAAACCTATTCATAGAAGTAAATGTTTTGCCTTGCATGAAAAGGTAACAGCAGAGTTTGTAAAGCATATTTGGCATATTTTGGACTAGGATATTTGAGGTATAGATAAGGAAAAACAAATAAAAGCTGCCTACAAGAAGTTCTTAGGCTCTTAGACATAAAGTATGATAGTTTGTGGCATGAATTCCCTAAGACAAAGCATCAACACACACAAATACACTTATCCTTTCTTGTCTTTCTGTATTATTGCCACAACAAAATGACTCTTTGAATTTAAATATTACACTGTGATGATCTTAGAAACCTTGAACTTGAGACAGAATGAGTGGTCACATACACTTCATTTCATTGTTTATTCCCACTTCTTCTTCTAGTATTATTGCCACAAAGGACTGTTTTTAAATTAAAAATGTACTGTGACAGTCTCAGAAACCTTGAAAAAAAGAATTTAATATACCTCTTCACAAAGGACTGTTCAAATTTTATCAGACTTTGAAAGGTCTTCGCAAAGTGCATTATGCTCTCCTCCCACCAAACAAATAAAATATACATTTGGAGTTTAAATATAACATATTACAGTCACAATACTAGGGATTTAATTAAAAGATATATCCAGTAAAACTAAATAAAACCAGATGTGGCAGTACTTTGCATCTAATTTATAACTTTTAATAGGAACGTTTACAGAACTGGTCTATTTTAACATTTATTACACACTTTAATAAGCATGTTTGTTTAAATATATGGCTACACTTCCAACTAGTTAACGCATTAAGCAGTATTTATTCAGTTAATATAGTATGCCAGAGTATAACACTTTGGGTTTTTTTTTTTTTTACTTTTCCAGGGCCATAAATAGGTTTTCTTCTCAGCAGCTTTCCACGGGCTGGTAATTTTCCATTCTGCTATCGCTGTGTTTTATTTTTGTACTAGGCACAAAGTTTCAATGAGCAAAGAATGTTTTCAGTAATCTTGTAACCATCTGCTGTTACCAACGTAATATTTTTTTAATTTATTACATGCTTCTTTTCTCATAATGAACTTGTTCTTTTTTTCTAAATTGATATGCTGTATGTATGAGTAAACAGAAGTACTTAGTCAATTTTGTTTACAGAGATCTGTTGCTTCTTAAAATTTCTGTCGTTCTACAGTACTAGTACTTTTGTTTTACTTTTTGTAATAATAGTTCTAAGGCCATCTCAAGCTGGTGTACACTAAAATAAGTGAACTGCTCTGTGCTGCAAAACTCAGACATTCTAGTTCGGAACCTACTAGTTTTATTTAATTTACATAGTATAGGTGGGATTCACAGGCATATATACAGTATGGAAAAGCTGTGTAGGAGAAAAGGCAGGAACGCTGATATCTGACTGCATAATTCTGAAGGTCAGTGTAGGCTGGTAGCTCTGTATGTAAGCAGGACTCTGAATCACAAGTAAAACAATACACAACAGATGATATACCCAAAGACTGAAACTGTACAAAGCCACCATTCATAGGTTCATAGGTTGGTACTAGGATATCGGCCCTAGGGCCTATGCAAGCCTAGCCATAATAATTCCCTGGCTATTTCTTCCCACACTATTTACTTCCCTGGACCCCTGTCTAGCAGGGTGACTGATGTGATCCCTGGAGTGAATTTCCTTTCTCCCATCCAATCATCAAGGTTCCTTTTGAAGAGGGACAAAGAGGCACTCTGCTTGACATGTATGGGCAGTCTATTCCAGAGTTTAGGGAGTCTCTGGGTCAGGAACCTATCCCTCCAACATGTTTTGTTTATTGTGATGACAAGGTTTAGATCCCTGGGGTGTGTGGCTCTGAGGGATTGGGATTTCTTTAAGTCTAGCATGTCCAACAGCTCTGGGTTTGATATGGCCTTGTGATAAGCAGAGATCGCCTCTGAGTAGACGATATGTGACAGAGTATAGCTGGAGTTTTTTAAGGCAGTCAGTGTAGGGCATCTGCTTTAGGCCTGTGATTCTTTTAGTGAGGTATTTCTGCAGCCTTTCCAGTCCAGTTGTTGCAGATGTCTTGAGAGGTACATACCAAATGGGGCGTTGTATTCTATAATGGGTCTAATGAGGGATGAGTACAGTGGGACAATGACCTCCTTTTTTCTGGATGAAAAGCCCTTCGTGATGAGGTGTGCCACATAGAAGGATTTCCTGACTGTTGTGGCGATGTGGTTATCGAAGGTGAGACCACTGTCCACCTGTGTCCCTAAGTCTCTTATCACACTTTCTGTGTTTAGTGTACTGCCACCTATATGGTAATTCATGGATACATGTTTTTTTCCCAAAGGGATAACAATACATTTCTTGGCATTGAGCTTGAGCCCATGGCTCTGGCACCAAGCATCTGTTTCTGTAAGGCCCTTTTGTAGAGTATCCACATCATTTGGGGATTCAATAATGGCTCCCAGTTTGCAGTCATCTGCAAACTTTGTTAGCCAGAGTCCCTTAGTGTTGACCTGTACTTCAGAGAAGTAGATGCCAAACAAGAGCGGCCCCATGACTGAACCCTGAGGTACTCCACTTGTCACTTGTCTGGAGCTGGATTTGGAGTCGGCTACTTTTACAGTGTGGGTTCTATCAGTAAGCCATTTAGCAACCCATTGGGTGACATAGGGATTAATGCCCAACTTAGTAAGTTTATCTATGATTCCAGGGTGGGGGATGGTGTCAAAGGCCTTGGCAAGGTCTAGATAGGCTGTGTGGACCACCTTACCCTTGTCCATGGCTCTGGAGACTGATTCAAAGAAGTCAATCAGGTTCAGGAGACAAGATCGGCCCTTCACAAACCCAAACTGGGTGGGGTCCAGTGTTTGAAGGTTGTCAATGTCTTTGTTTATAAGTTCCATGATAATACGTTCCATGGCCTTGCAGATAAGGCTTGTCAGACTGATGGGACGGTAGTTTCCGGGATCCAAGGTGGATCCCCCCTTGTGGATTGGGATAACTGTAGCTCTGCGCCACTCAGTGGGCACGAAACCTGAGGTGAGGCTATGATTAAACATGGCACTTAGGTGAGGTGCCAGTTCATATTGTAGTTCATGTAGTACACAGCCCGGGATTTCATCTGGTCCCATGGATGCTGTATTCTTGGCTTTAGAGAGTGCGTTTTGTACCTGTGTGGCTGTTATTACTGGAATTTGGCAATCTTCCGGTATTGAGATGGGCCATTTAGGGGTGAGAGGGCGGTGAAGTTGGCACTGAATCGATCTGCCAGGATATTGGCAATATCCTTCGGATCAGTATATTTAATGCCATTCTGTTTTAGCTCAGAGCAGATCTGAGCATTGCCATTTAGATTCTTGACATAGTTATAGAATGCTTTGTGGTTGTCTTTGGAATCTTTGGCAATTTTATTTTCGTAACTAGCTTTGGAGGATTTTATGAGGCATCTCAGTTTCTTACTGAGGCTAGTAAGGGAGTTTTTGCATCCTGGGATTTTCCTCTTTTCTGCAAAAGTTTCTTCCTTTTGTTGTAAAGTTTGTTTATGGCAGGGGACCACCAGATTGGCTTCCTTTTTTTGGATGAGAGCATTTTGGTTCTATTTGGGATGGCACGATTCATGCATGAGTGGATGTGCTCGTACAGTGCCTTAGTGTAGGATTCAGCAGTTGAACTTTCAGTTCCCGTCTGCATGGGTGTCATGAAGTTCTTCACTTCTGACTTGAGTAGCATGAAGTTGGCTTTGGAGAAGTTTTTATGGTGGTTTCTTTACTGGGGGTGGGGTGGGATGTGGATGTTAAGGGTGATTAGCTTATGGTCAGACCTGACTAACGAGGGGTGACCATAGGTATGGAGCATTGATTTCCCATGTTGGTAATGACCAGGTCTAGGATATTGGAGCCCTGGTGGGACTATGGATTAGTTGATCCAGGGCGTTGGAATTTATGAATTCCAAGAACCGTTCTAAAGGTGTTGGGACATGAGTAGTTTTCCCAGTTAATGGCAGGGTAGTTAAAATCACCCAGTATTAGGGTGTTTGGTTCTATCTTAACATTTTCCAGTATGTTTAGAAAGGTGTAGTGAGAATCTTGGGGTATGGTGGGGATCTGTAGCAAGCTACAATTTGGATTGCAGTCTTACCTAGTGTTAGTTGCACTTGGAGAATTTCAGACACATTGTGTTGGCCAACTAGCCTGGTGGTGTGAATATCCTTGGTGAATATTGACACTCCTCCACCTTTAGTGTTTCGGTCCTGGTTTGGTGGCCGAAAAGTGTGGTAAGAGTTGTAGCCTGGTATTGCAGGGGTGCTCTCTGGAGCCTTGAACCAGGTCTCAGTTACTGCACAGATATCAATGTTCTCCATTTTTAGGAGTGCCTCGAGAGAGTGCATTTTGAGGTTTAGACTTCTAGCATTGAGTAGCATTACCTTCAGATAATGTAAGTTCTTAGGGTAAGAAAGAGTTAACAGATAGAAATTTAAGTTTTATGTCCCTTTTAGAAGCAGAATCATTGTTTTTTCTTGAGTAGGTAATTTTTGTGGGGTCCTGAAGGTAGATGGTAGGATGAGTGTTACTTTATATACGTAGGGAGAAACTTCCAAAGAACTGGGTCTAAAGTGTTGAAGGAGTGCTTAGTGAAGTATGCAGTCTGGCAGAATACTCCTAGGGGATCTATATTAGTTTGCCGAAGTCACCTTTTAGCGAACACACATTCACCGACCTTTATTCAGTGAAAATCACTTCTGCAATTCACTGAATACTCCCCAGGCAAATAAATACTTGTTTATCAGATCCACACTTAACACAGCAACATCTTCAGCATTGTGCTGCACCAGCTTTTTCCAATAGATCACACCAGTACTGAATTGTGGGCTTGTCTACTCTTGGTCCATTTTGTCTGTGATACGCTCCAGGAAGTCCGTCTTAATGGCTCTACATTTGAAGCATTGAAAGAAAAGAAACTACAGCTGTCATTCATCAAAACAGAGCAGCAGAGTGGACTCAGATTTAGATGACAAAAGTGGAGTTGAAAGATATGGGTTTCTTATAGGGTTGGACATTTTTCTTTAACATTGATGATTATGGGGCCCCAGCTAACACTGGGCCCTGGGCAGCTGCCTAAGTCACATTGTGATGGATCCAGAGGTAATAGGAAACAAGAAGATTCATAAATGTTGTATGATAGAACAAAAGTTAAAAAAAAACAGTAATGGAGTAACATTATATAAATCATTTAAAGACTGAGAAGGCATAGGGCAAAAAAGCACAATAAGAAAAGTAAAGAAAAATATATTAAAAGACGTGAAGCACAATTACATCAAGAGATCATAAGTTAAAAAATGCTCAGTGAAGAAAATAGTATAAAACAGAAATACAAAATAATTAGTTGCTCTAATAAAGAGTAACATTAGATTTTAATTTTCCTTAACATCTAAAGTTTAAGGGATTTTAGTCTTGAACATAGTGGAAACATGATAACCAATGCCCAAGCAAAGAAAACAAAACTTTCATGATTCTAAAAGAGTACAAAGTTAAATTCAGCAATCATCACTTATATATATGTATAATGTATATTAAAAAGTTCTGCCTAATACGACAGTAGAATTTAGGGTGATAAATGCTGCCCTGTCTTACAAATATGACCATCTTTCTTAGGTTCATAGGTTGGTACTAGGCTATCGGCCCTAGGGCCTATAGAAGCCTAGCCATAACAATCCCCTGGCTATTTCTTCCCACACTATTTACTTCCCTGGACTTTCAAATTAAAGTTTTATTTCCAAAACAAAGACACAATGCACTACCATCTACCAACATTGTCTGTAAAATGACTGAAGGATTCCAAAAGAGAAATCAATTGCAAAACATTTACTTTTAAGCATCCTTCCAAGAGGATAAAAGAAAAGATGCAAGGACCTTTGTCTCTGGCCCACTGTTAATACACAAGGGTACACATTGAAGCAGCTCCTAAACCATCAAATGTTTCCCACAGAAGGATCATTTTAATATGCTTTGCATCTACTTTGTAAAAGATAAGGCATTATATCACCCTTAGACTGCAGGAAAAACAAAGGTTAATGTCAATGCAGTGTTTCGTACGTGGTCAGTTATTTATTTATTTCTTTGTTTATATATTTTTCATTTTTAATGAGGCACAGTTTTGGAGTCTATATACCCTTGTTGACATATAAGACATGCAGAATTATATTTGTTATCCATTTTTATAAACCCACACACACACATGTGTATATGTCTACTTTTAAAGCTCGAAGTTTCAAAACTTCAAATTTCTTATGGTCGCGACCATAAGATTGAAGTTCTGAAACTTCTAAACTTCAGGAAAAAAAATAAAAACATTTTTTTTTACATTCTTGCAGGGGGTGGGTTTTGCCCCTATGCATCCCCCACATCCCCTGCTAATTAAATAGACCAACTCTGAGTTCGCACTACAGCAAGGAAAATGGTAAATTTTCCATTCTGCACTGTATGGAAATCGCAATTTAAATAGCTCAAAGTTTCAAAACTTTAAAGTTATGGTCTCGATCTTAAGAAATTCAAAGGTTTGAAACATATATGTATATATATATATATATATATATATATATAAATATATATATATATATATATATATATATATATATATATATACAGAGAGAAAGAGATGTATAAATGGTAGGTGTGTACCATATACAAAAGCTTGCTGGTTAGACACAGATGTAATGTTGCTTGCTTGATATTTTTGTAATAATCTAAAAAAGGTTCCATACTGTAGAAGAAGCAACTAGTGAATTTAGCAATCAGTGGATCATTATGGCCAGAAAGTGTCACCTGTTTTGAGCACTTTTACTTAAGCAACAGCTTTTTGACAGAACCTTAACCCAGTCTGAACTTGCTATTAGATTATCCAAGGCTGCAAAGCAGGTGTAGCAAGCAGGAAAAATAATTCAGTGAGCAGTGTTATCAATTAAAACAATTACTCAGTCTATTCTTTGTCCCCGTGTATCAACCTTATTGTATTTCTTAGTTGCAATTCCTTAAAATGCATGGGATATTGCCATATATATTCTGCTATACCTGGCTTACCTTTATTAAATAACTGCTAAAGCAGAGGACCATAGGAATTGTCTGGCTGAGTTGCCAGTGCAGAAGCAGTAATAAGAGTAAAGGAAGGGTAGTCTGCTTTCCTGTAAACTTGATGGCCAGGCCTCTTATTTTGAGCTTATTTTATTTTTAAGCAGAGCTCATTGAGTTGCACCTGAAGCCAAAGCCAGATCCAGCACTAGATGACCTAAGCAGTCACCTAAGGTCCTGTGTTGTCTGAAGTGCCCCTGCACCAGTAAAAACATTTAAAAAAGTAAACCTTTGCCTTCCTGCACACAAATAAAACTGACCAGCATTAGGACTGTGCAGGAGGACAGCACACACAGTAAACACCAGTGTTAGACAGGCTTGTGTAATGCAAGCCCTGTTAGAAAACCACTGGAGATGTATTACTTCTACATGGGAAGAGCAAGCATGACAGGAAAGAGCAGCCAAGAAGGGGTGCCTATGTGGATATGTGTGTGTAATACCTCAATTAGGTATGTCTAGTAAGTGGTATTGTTCAGTGTCACTGGTGTAACAGGTAGTATACTTGCTTTTGATGCAGAAGGCTATGGGTTCTCTTCTTACACCAGGTAAAGTGATTGTTGATACACAGCATCGTTTTATTAATGTAGCATATACTATTATTCTTCAAGGGCAGCAAACACTGCATTTGTAAAGTTGTTTGCATATTCATTAGTTCCTGTTCTCTTTAATGTGTAATTATTCAGGTGTTTTTTACTTCAGCAGAGATTGTGCATATTAACTGATGCTTGTGGATCATAATGATACCGGTTTTAGTGGCCTTTTATGGTTGAAATGTTTTAAAATTGATAGTTTTGTCATTACTGGTTCATACATTTGTTTCACTTCTTATTGGAAAAATGTAAAAAACTACAGATATAAGACACACTCTGACATGTGGTGTTCTGTTAAACAAAGAATATAATTTAATGCAATTAGGAGGTGAATTAAAGAAACACATGCATTTATGCATGGTGCTAAAATGTGTGCATGGTGCTCATGGTTTGAAAGCAGCCCTAAGGTACAGTTAATCAGCCACTGGCCAAATGCATTTTCTAAGAATGTGGGTTTCAATGCAGTTTCAATGAATGTGAGTTTTAGGGGCAGAGAAGTTTACTGTTGGTCATGCTAAGTCTGTTTTCATAGTTTTGTTTAGCAAATGGCTATCAGTGTTTGTGCTATAAAATTGAAAGGAAACAATTTAAATTACATCTAAATATTTGTAATCATTTTAAAAGTAAAGACGTAAATGGAATGCGCACTGATAGGTTTGAACAGTAGTAACCAGGGAGAGGTAGCCAAGTAATGGGACACTAGAATGTTTGCAGGGGGCCCTGTTTGTAAAGGGGGGGGGTGATTCCTTACTCTTTCTAGGGCTCCATTTTACCATGATCCACCTCTGACTGAAGCTTTGGTCTACTTCTTCAGCAGGATATCTGAATCAGGATTAGTGGCAGATTGCGCTTCTCTTGATAAGTAGTTGGTTCTGTGGCTTGCCCAGTGGGATTGTGAAACATAGTAACAGGCTACATATTATTAACATATGTCTTGCTTTCCCATACTCCTCCTAGATATCAGTAAAGAACATGTTATTGTTTTATCCTCTCCTATCCTCTTTTATCAACAGCCAAGATTATTATTAAAAGTAATTGACTTAAGGTAACTGTCTACTTTTGAACGTTAAATAAATTATGCTCAGAAGTATAGAAAAGTGTGATTAGTGAATGGCCCTCTCTGTGTCTACTTTTGAACATTAAATAAATTATGCTCAGAAGTATAGAAAAGTGTGATTAGTGAATGGCCCTCTCTGTGTCTACTTTTGAACGTTAAATAAATTATGCTCAGAAGTATAGAAAAGTGTGATTAGTGAATGGCCCTCTCTGTGTCTACTTTTGAACATTAAATAAATTATGCTCAGAAGTATAGAAAAGTGTGATTAGTGAATGGCCCTCTCTGTGTCTACTTTTGAACGTTAAATAAATTATGCTCAGAAGTATAGAAAAGTGTGATTAGTGAATGGCCCTCTCTGTGTCTACTTTTGAACGTTAAATAAATTATGCTCAGAAGTATAGAAAAGTGTGATTAGTGAATGGCCCTCTCTGTGTCTACTTTTGAACGTTAAATAAATTATGCTCAGAAGTATAGAAAAGTGTGATTAGTGAATGGCCCTCTCTGTGTCTACTTTTGAACGTTAAATAAATTATGCTCAGAAGTATAGAAAAGTGTGATTAGTGAATGGCCCTCTCTGTGTCTACTTTTGAACGTTAAATAAATTATGCTCAGAAGTATAGAAAAGTGTGATTAGTGAATGGCCCTCTCTGTGTCTACTTTTGAACATTAAATAAATTATGCTCAGAAGTATAGAAAAGTGTGATTAGTGAATGGCCCTCTCTGTGTCTACTTTTGAACGTTAAATAAATTATGCTCAGAAGTATAGAAAAGTGTGATTAGTGAATGGCCCAATCTGTGTCTACTTTTGAACATTAAATAAATTATGCTCAGAAGTATAGAAAAGTGTGATTAGTGAATGGCCCTCTCTGTCCTCAAGCTCTGCCTTCACTAATTGTGATGCAGCCTTACAAAACTTCTTGCCATTTCTTTTGATTCAACGCCACACTCCTGCCTTCTTCGACACTTATGCCTGACTGTCACAGATGTTCTTTCACACAATCCATCCACCTCTTTGCTGGATATCCTTGTTTCCTATTGTCTTCTTTCTATCTGTCCCAAATCATCTTCACTAGATTGTCTTCTACTTTTCTGTATGTATCTGAACTACCATAATCTGTTTTCTTTAATCTTTTTTGCAATTGGAGCTACTTTGGATTCTGCTCTTATGTTGTCATTTCTTCGTCTATCCCATAGTGTGCAGCCTACCACCCTTCTCACGCACTTTATTTTCATCACCTCTAGCTTCCTTATCTGCTCTGTCTTTACTGCCCAGGTATCTGTACCATACAGAAGTACTGGTCATACCATTGTCTTGTACACCTTATTTTTCAGCTTCTTTGGCATTCTTCTGTAAGAGACCACACCTGAGACTCTATGCCAGTTGGCTGCAGTCCATCTGATTCTATCTTTGACCTCTTCACTCAGACTTCTCTTCTCCTCAAACACTCCTCCCAGATACTTGAAGCTATTTACCTGTTCCACTATCTTCCCTTCTATCTCAATTCTCAGATTCTTCTGATTTCTCCAATTTGATGCCATTACCACTGTCTTATCTGTTCTTAGTTTCATCCCATGTGCCTTCAGTTTTGCATTCCATTCTCCTGTCCTTTGCTGACGTTCTTGCTCAGTCTGCCTGTAATGCCACACCATCTGCATACAGCAACCTTACTGATCTGTCCCCTCTGACCTGTTTGCTAATGTCTATCACAAGTATGAACAGCAGTGGGCTCAGAGCTGAACATGGTGCTCACCCACTCCCACTGGGAACCTTTCTGTGAGACTAAGCACTGTTCATACTTGAGTCATTGACTAATTCTACCAGTGTTTCTGGAACATCAAACCACCCCAGTACTGCCCAAATCAGCTTTCTTGGGACTTTGTCATATGATTTTTTCAAGTCTAGGAATCCCCACTTGGACTATTTCTTCATATCTAGCTTCTTCTTAAATATCTCTCTCCCTGAAAACATCAGGTCAGTTGTGCTGCATCCTGATCTGAATCCAAACTCCTTGTCTCCCATCTTACATTCTACTACTCTGCATATCTGTTTGTCAGTCACCCTCTCCAGAAATTTCATGCAGTGTGACAGGAGTTTGTGGATGTCGCCTTTTTTTCTTGTACACTGCCACAAGTATGCTTATTCTCCAATCATCTGGAATGCTCCCTTCTCTCCACACTGCTATGGGTACCCTCAGGAGCCATTTCTCCCCTGTCTCATTCAGCATCTTGACCATATCTGCTGTGACATCATCAGTACCTGCTGCTTTGCCTGACTTCATTTTCCTTAGTGCTGTTCTTACCTGTTCTATGGTGGGCTCCTCTTCTTCTCCTCTCATCGTAGGCTGTTTCTGGGACAGTACAGCTTCTGCAGGGTTTTCTTCATTTAGAAGCTGCTGGGAATGCTACTTCTGTCTGCCTTTGATGTCTGTGGACAGGTGAGCAGGTTGTTGCTAACATCCCTTATGAAGGGTGTCTGACTATCTTCCTTATCTTTCTGTCTTTGCCTTGCAACCTAATATAGTTTCTTTGTGCCACCTACTGAGTTACTTTTCAGAAGCTTGTAGAGTGCCTCCAAGGCACTGCTCTTTGCCATTGCAACTCCTTTCTTAGAGTCTTTGTTAGAAACCAGTATTCCTTCATACCCTGGTCGGTCTTTTCTATCTCCCACTATTTCCTACACTCCTTCTTTCTTTGGATGACTACCTGGACTTTTGCATTCCACCACTGGCTTTCCTTATGTATCTTATTTGCATAGCTGGTTCGGCCACATATCAGTTCTGTTGTCCTCACACATGGTGTTTTGAGGCACTACCATTCTTCTTCAACTCCACCTATTTCCTCCTCTTTTTAGGGTGCTAGAGCCCTGAGTAACTCCTTGAACTGTTGTACTTTCTCTCCAGTTAATTTCCAAGTCTTCAGCCTGGTCTCTGTTGACCTTAGAGCCTTCCGTGACCACTGCTTGCAGCTGATTATGGCAACCAGTTGTTTATGCTGTGGGCTGACTGTTTCACTGGGGATGACTTTGTAACCATTGATTCTACTCCAGTGCTCTTTCCTTACAAGGAGGAAGTCCACCTAAGTTGCATGTTGGCCACTCTTGTATGTGATCTTGTGACTGTCTCTCTTTCTGATCCATGTGTTGGCTACTATCAAGCCATTTGCCAGACAGACGTCTAGAATAACAAAATAAAACTGACCAGCACCAAAAAGTTAACCGTTTATTAGATAAGGCAAAAGTATAAAATCCACTAAGCGCTTTCACCCACTCATTATCCTGGGCATCATCAGAGTGGAATAAACATTCTGTAATCCCATGGCTTTATAGAAATACAATTAATAAAAATTCAATTAATAAAAACACCCCCTTGTGGCCAATAAAAATTCATCAGTCAAGTATTTGTGCTATTTATATTAATTGCTAAATGTTGTTAAAAATAGCCTAAAACAGCCAAAAAACACCTAAATACATGTGACAAATTCATATTAATACATCCTCTGAGTAATTAACATGATTAAAATATTAATAAACTGTGTTTTAATATACTGGATATGGAAATGTGTTCATTTATACCAGGAGTGCTGGAAGCATTGAGTCTTAATTGCCACAAACACTCCTTAACTTCTAAAAGATTTTTGTCATCGCCACCCTTCACATTGTAGGGAACTCTGTCAATAATAAAAAATATAAATCTTTTAAAGTCATTACAGTTTTGACTGTGTATAAAAAGGGGACTAGTGGCTTTTTGTTCCCAATGTCCCTGACGTGCACCAAAATGCATGTCCTTAATTTCCTTATAGTTTTTTCTACATAAAATGTGGTACAGTTGAGACAAGTAGCAATGTAAACAACCATCTTAGTGTTGCAGTTACCAAAACTGGAGCATCAAATAGTTATCTTATAATTATGTACTGCAACATAGGGTCCATCATTGATGTATTTACACGTAGTACTTAAGCCACATTTACTCATCCTGGACATTTTATATAAATTCTTATCCACGTCGATTTCCATTAATTCCTTTAGGTTCATACCCCTACTCTAAGTAAACACTGGACTACTACCTAAATTAGGTAAAAACCCTCTGTTAAACACACTATTCCAGGTTTCCTGTATAATAATTTTAAATTTTGCCGCCTCATCATTAAAAGGGAGTAACATTGCTTGTCTTTTGGTTTCACCCTCCACATGACCATCGTCTATACCTATTTTCACAGTGGTATTTGTTACATCTTTTACAAAAACAAAAATTTTGCCATACAGAAGTTTAAAATAGCCTCTCCTTCTTTATTCCTGTTGACCCACCCATGTGGACCAAGGCAGTCCTCATATCCTGTTCTGTCTGTTCTGATATGTGCATTCAAGTCCCCCATTATCAACACCAGTTCATGTTGCCCTGCTTTATCTAGAAGGTCATCTGCTATCTGAATACACACTTTTTATCACTATCACAACCCTGCTGTGGGGCATAGTCTGAGATTATGAATACTGCCCTATCATATCACTGGAGTCTGATTGCCATGAGTCGGTCACTAATTCGGATGATATCCCTCACTGCCTTCTGAATCCTCTCTCACACCACACTTCCTACATCATTTCTAACCTGTTCCCCTCCTGAGTAGTAGATTCTGAATCCCAAGCCAAATGGCTTTGCTGCACCGCCCTTCCATCTCATCTCTTGGATACATAGGATGTCCAGCCTCCTCCATATCATTGTGTCATCCACTTCCAAGCTGCTTCCTGTCAGTAAACCTACATTAAGTGCAGCAGTTCTCAGTTCATGTTTGGCAGGTTGATTGGTTTTACATCCAGCTTTCATAGGTTCATAGATTAGTACTAGGCTAACTGCCCTTGTGGGCAATTTCACGCCTAGCCAATTACCCCATGTGAGAATCAAACCTTGCACCTTTTGTCTGTAAGGTAAACACCTTAACCATTATGCCATCCTCCCACCCTGTCTAACAGAGCTATCCCAGGCAACCCAGGCTGGGCAACTAGACACCAACTGGCCCGTAGCTTATTGACTCAGGGCTGCTGGACTTTATGGTGGACACACACTGGCCAATAGGGGCACATATATCCCTCTCACTTTAGCATGGGCCCTGGAATAGGTTGGAGTAGGTTGGGTCCTCAACCCACGTATCACCGATAACTACCCATGCTCATTTAGATGACATTAGTCAACATGACCAAATCTCCTATAGCCATATTTTTTACACTGTCGAGTGACTAGCCCTGCCACAGTGTGCAGTCTGTGATCTGTGTTCTTCTATCTTGAAGGTACTGCGCATCACAGTAGATGCCCAAAGTGGTTGGCCTGTACAACTCTTCCCCCTATAAGGTATCATGTAGAGTCTGTGCTGCTGCCCACAGCTCCAGTCATTGGTGAGTTTCAGATGAAAACATTTAGCATGTTTTTTTGGACGTGGGAGGAACCCTACAGGGACACCAGCAGAACATGCAAACTCCAAACAGGCACTGACCGGAGGTCAGAATAGAATCTTGTACCTTGTGTATAGGAGGTCATTTCCCCAGTTTAATGGTTATTTCGAAATGTTCCAGCTTGTTGGAGAATAACTCTGTTGTCTTAAAGTCATTACTACTATAAGGAATGGAGAAAGCAGTAAGGAATTGAAGGAGTAACAGTTAATTTCAAATTGTGGCTATTGCCATTTGGTTATTTAGATTACCTACATCTTAAGTATAAGGTGGACATGAATGATTCTTCCTCACCTTGAATAGGTTACTTGCACACGACAGTAAGTAAGAGTCCACAATGATATTGAGCAGAGCAGAACGAACACCACTAAGATGCTTGTTTTGTTACAGGCTAAAAGTGATAATGCTTCCTTTTCTTTTGTTTTGATGAAGTCCAATGTACAAATGGAAGTGGTTGATATTTTGCATTTAATTAAAGTATCATAGTTATTGTGGTGAAGTGTTAAGCTTTTTTTATAGTTTGCAGGAATATGATAAACCTTCTAGAGTGGCATATTCTGAGACAGTGGGCTCTTCAGATCTTATAAGGAAAACGAAAGGAGTATGCTAGATATAAATATAGAATATCAAAGCTATTAGTGGAAGGGAATCTTCTGGTAATAACATGTTCATTGGTAGTCATGAGGGAACTATACAACTCACTTCAATACACACCATTTATTTTAGTAGGGAGCATAGCTCTCAACCTTTCATCTCCAAAATGAGGAACACTAGCCCTCAAAATGTGGAACAAATGGGTAAAATGTGGAACACATACTAATGGCTTACCAAGAACTTCAGCTAGGAAGGTCATAGGATGGTTAAAATATGCTAGTTTTATTTATACAGAAGACCTTTGAATGAATTAATGTGATTTATTTCCATTTACCATGGATTTCACTAAAAAAAAATTCCTAACACTGAATGTGTTACAGACCTTTTCAATGTGGAACTTCGAGGAACATGAACTTTTTAAGAGACCAAATGAGGAATGTTCCTCGTAATGAGGTACACTTGAGAGCTAAGGTAGGGAGAGACAATGATTGCTCTACTGAAAGTAGCAGGCTTAATTCTTCTTATTCTTCAAACTGATCAACTTCAAAGAACCTTAATTCAGCCAAGAAATTTAGAATGCACATCTTCTCCCAGATCACTTACCAGTGTTACTCTTCTATTTGACATTTCGTCTTCTGGTTTCACCCACATTTTTGCCTCTCACAAGGGTTACTCCATGGCTAACAGGATATTTCTAATCCAGATGCTACAAATATATCTTTCAGTCCATGCCTCCTTACTTTTAAATATCTCTTTATTTGATGAGCTTCTTTCTAAATCTTCTAATTTAATAACTAATACACAGAAGAATTGTTTTTCCATCCTGGCTGGAACAAATGGTGGCCGCTGTGTCCAAGTACAGTAAGTTAGCTAAAGATCAACATTCTTCACTTTGATATACTATTAATATTGTATTAACAGGACACACCAGGGTTTGGGTTATCAAAGACTGGAGAGATCATAATCAGCTATGTGGTTTCAACGGCTGCCTTACTGGCATATCTGTTAAGATGAGGAGTGTGTGGCATCCTACAAAATTGTGGCACTTTCTTCATTTTGTTGTACAGTTTATTTAAAATTCAGTTTAACCATAAAGGATTGTTTTTAAATTTCCCTTTGCATTTGGTAAGAACAGGTAGAGAATAGAACTCAGAGGTAAGGGCCTGAAATCTGTTTATAGAGTCAGTCTGGGTAGTGGAAATCATTTAGGTCACTAAGAAGCTACAGGATGTTTCCTTTTGAGAAATCCTTAAAAGCCTATTTGTTTGTGGAGTATCTCGTGCCTTCTCAGTGAAAATCACTGACTTATTGTCTAATTTAATAAAGATGTCTGATATCTATGGAATTGTAAGTTGGGGGCGATGTTTGTTAAACACGATTCAGGATACTGGATTCCCTGATTGATGTGTTTGCCATTTATTCTATTTTGCATTTACATAATCAAGGAAACATTGGGTATATTTCCATCTGTAGGGGATGTTTCTGGAGTCACTTACATTAAAGGTATTTGTGTTTATGAGCATAACACTTATGAGGTTATGACAGCTACCAAGAACAATGCAGGATATGGACGTAGATCTGTAACTGGCTATGAAGAGGTAGTTGATTTTGTTTATGTTGATTTAGATTTCCAAAATGTCATAACTGGAATCACTAGGACTCTGTTTTGATGTAATCAGGTCTCTAACAAATACTGACTTCTCCCTATAGAGGCCTGTAGCTCTAATGCATGATTGGTACTGATCTCAGGCACAGACTGCATTTTATGCTCTATTTCCTAAATAGTATTTCTATGTGTATTAATCACACTAAGTGTTGTATGTACTGTCTGTCATTCCAATAAATCCATTTATCATTCTATAACAGTTACTACTGTTGCACTTTTCTAGGTGTTTAACATTTTTGTACCAATTTAATATTACATAACTAGGCCATAACTGTAGTCCAGCTCAGCTACCTGTTAAATAAATAAACAAATGAATAACCAAGCTTTATCAGTCCCCTGTGCATATGCCTACAAGACCACAATGATTGGCTATGCAGAGTCTGAGGGCTTTTCACATGGTTCCATGAATGAAGCTACCTCCATAGTCTGCCCACCTTGAAGACAGATGCCCTCCACCCTTCTCTAGTTTTCATCAGGGATTATAGGTAAAGCGGGTATCCCAAAATATCTTCCTTCCTTGGGAATGGTAAGCAGGTACCACCTTATCACTCTTCTCCATCCCCAACCAGATACTCTTTCACTCAGGCCACTGACTGAATCGAGCTCATCTGGGTGATAGTTAGACCTTCGTCCCTGTACCTTATGGAGCCAGCGTACAAAGACAAATATGGGCTTTTTAAAATGCCAAGAGAGCATCAGACCAAGGGCAGCATGGCTTCATATCAGGAAACTTATTCTAGAAACTGAATAGAGTATTTTGATTGTATAATTTGAGTAGTAAACAAAATAGGAGCTGTAACTCTGACCTACTTAGATTTCTGCAAGACATCTAAGAAACTGGCACACAGCCACACAAAATGTTATTAAACAATTTAGAACAATTTACGAGAAGGATATAAGGTGGAAGCACTCGTAAAACACTGGCTAGACGAAAGTATACAGAGTCTGATCTTAATAAAAGATAGTTATCGACAAGTTATCACAGATGTCATCACTGACGTCACTCCTTAACTGGCAGTGCAGGAGTTCTAGAAGGAAATGGATCCTTTCATATCAGTGACACAAACACATGTTCTAGAAGAAAATGGAGCCATTCATATTAGTGACACAAACACAGGTGTTCTAGAAGGAAATGGAGCCATTCATATTAGTGACACAAACACATGTGTTCTAGAAGGAAATTGAGCCATTCATATTAGTGACACAAACATATGCAGCTGGGATGACCTAAAACACAGAAAGGTACAACAAGAATGAAAGGCTACTAGGCAAAATTAGAGAAATAACTTAAAACATTTCAGATTTAACTCAGTATAAAAAATACAACACAGTGTATCTGAGACGCAAAAATCTGCAAAAGAAGCATTCATATAGAGGAGAAGCATTAGCAATATAAGAAACAGGAAGAGATTTGAGGTTACTTACATCAAAGTATCTGAATCTAAACAGACAATGTACTAACAAAGGTAGGTAAAGTACAGGCATGCATAGAAAGTGGCATCAGAAACAGGAAGCATTTTTTTTTTTTGGCAAATGGCAATATCCCCATCATGTACAGTTCTAGAGGTCTTATTCTGACCAGGATATATATATATAGGTTCATAGGTTGGTACTAGGCTATCGGCCTTAGGGCCTATACAAGCCTAGCCATAACAATTCCCTGGCTATTTCTTCCCACCCACACTATTTGCTGTATAGGGAGTACTGTATAGGGATATAGGGAGTACAGACAAGTGAAAAAAATCAGTGTGTGGCCATCACAAGCAATTTTCTGTATTTCAGTTGTAGGTATGTATGTTACAAAAAAGTATGGCTGCAACTCAGATTCTGAGGACGTTTTATGCATGCAGGATGCTATTACTATAGTAAGACAATGCTAGAGAAGAGGACAAATAAATAGGGTAAGGACTATAAATAGAAACAATTTTGCACTGATAGCTACATGACAGGATCAGTGTCAAAGACAGAACTGCTGTAATTAACAGTGACTCATTTCTCAGTGCCACCTTTCTTTACAGCAGCTGATACTTTTATGTTTCATGACTATAACAGCACGTGTCTGCTGTACAGCATTTTATTCTAAGGAGTAAGAAAATCTGAGGTGGAAAAAACGTGCAGAAACAGGAGTATATAATGTCGTGTTTATCAGCCTCAAATCATGTTTTTTTTAATTATTTCAGTTGTGCATAGTATAGTATGCTGTTGATGTTGCATAAATTGTATTGATTATTTGTAGTACACAAAGTACAGTGGTTTTTCATCTGACAGAAATAATGAGCTATTCATTACGTTTGCAGTATATTCATAATGCGCATTTCCTGTGCTACGTCTTCCAGTATTTTATTCAAAACATGAGCAGAATAGTAATGACATCATTGGTGAATCTTTCATAATAAAGTGATTATTAGGGGAGTCTTATGTTCTTATTGTACTCATTACTTAAAAAATACTACATGGTGAATTTTAACAGGGTATACAGTGAGCAAACGTTCAATATCAAAGCAGTGTTATATTAGTAAAAATAATTATAACTTCTTCAAACACACTGGATATTTCTACCCTTCATTTCAGTACTTCAAGAAAGGAATATTGCAAAGTTCATGAATAAGGATTGTATAGTTTTATGTCTCCTGTAGATTGTGGAGGAAAAGGTTTACAGAACTTATCATGGAATATATATTTTCTGTAGTGTTCTTCTTCTTTTGGCTTTTCCCAGTTAGGGGTTGCCATAGTGAATCACCTGTCCACTCATGATTGGCAGTAGAGTTTTACTGTGTCGAGTTTTCAGCCCAGTGCCCAACCTTCCACGGAAGGCACATACACACACGCACTCATGCCTAGGGCCAATTTAGAGTGTCCAATCCACCTACCGCATGTCTTTGGGAGGAAACTGGAGCACCTGGAGGAAACCAACGTGACCACAGGGAGAACATGCAGACTCCACACAGAAGGCACCCCAGCCGAGGATCGAACCAGAGAATCTCTTGCTGTGAGGCGACAACACTAACCACTGCACCACCATGGCCGCCCTATTTTCTGTAGTGTTCATGTAAGTAAAATGCGAACAGTCCTTGTAGTAAATCTGCCAAGACAACTCTTACATTTTATATAGCATTATACTTGTGATTTATATCTATCCATTATATATGTGTACATACAGACACGTGTGACTGTTGAATCTAGATGATTGTCACTGTTGAGGTGATACCCCAACCTCAGATCAGATGTGACCTTTGGCCTGTAAGTAGCAACAGAAATGTGAAATATCTCTGAGAAGGCACACAACACAAGGCTACAGATTACTAATGGTACAGAGGTACACTGATGCTTCTGCCCATTGTATGTAGCTCTTATGTTTTAGAAAGACTACACATTCAATCTGACTATCTATCTAGCAAACTGGTTGTTTGTCTGACTCTCCAGCTGTCTGTCTCATTCTGTTTGCTTCTCTGCTTGCCTGTCTGCTTTTCTGTCTATCTAACTGCCTTTCTAGTTATGTCTAACAGTCTGTCTTCCGACCTATCTGTCTAGCTTCCTACCTGTGAGTGACAAGAGTGTATGTGTGTGTGTGTGTGTGTGTGTGTGTGCACATGCATGCATGCATGTGCGTACATACTTGTACATGTTGTGTGTATTAAAATTAGTCCGTCAAAACAAAACACAAGTTGTTGATTAACATGCAGAGAAACCTACTGAAGTTGAGCCTTGTATAAAGTGCCATAGAAGTTAATCTACTTTGCATTTTTTTTTCATTTATGCATTTGCCAACTGGGGTAGAACAATTATTTATCTAGACTTTGTTTACAGGCTATGCCAGGGATTAATAGAAAACCATTGCTTGTCACTGATTTTTGTAGAGGCAAGATTTTTTCTGAAACTTATTAAGGGATCCCACTCTGGAAGTAAAGCACAAGACGAAGGTTTTTAACAACTTGTCAAAATAAGAAAGACAATTGTTGAAGTACGAATCCGGGCAGCTGGTCTTTTTCATAGCCAGTATACTCTTGACTGGATTACTTGTCATAGCTTTGTCCCTTATGGACTATAATATGACTGTTACTCAATACAAATGGAACGTTCTTTCTGCACTTTTGACTAAAACAAATTGACCCACTAAGCACTGGGATATGTGGTTGTAAAATCAGGATACCACATTATATGAATGGTATACTCCAGGAATTGCTACAGGCAAGTTAGTGTAAAAATTTAATTTTTATTTTTTGCATTAAATGCATTTAATAGAACCATGTGTGTAAGTAAAAGAATATAAAATGCATACCTTCTTGAAGTATGTTCCTTAACCAGCACTCTTCCCACCACTGTCCAGGCATGGGCATGTACAGTTAATTTCACTGCATCCACAGCATCTTCCTGTTTCAGCACCATCATGAAGAAAATGCAGTCATTCCTGGAATAGTTTGTGATTCCTAACCTTAATGTGTCAAGCTGCTGTTTCTTTACTACTTGCTTGGTGGTCCCAGGCAAGTGTTAATGTGGTTGATACCAGTGACCTATTTCTCAAAGTCCTTTTTTAATATAGTTATCTAGGATAAACATATCCCAAAACTGTGTTGTCAGTTTTAACAACTGTCCCATTTGAGTAAGTGATAACTGTTCTGGTATGGAAACATTTATATCATTTGCCATGTCTAATACATACAGGGTTTTCAGACCATCCCAATCAGCCAATACATGACCATGAGACCATTTAATTAGAGAGGTTTAACATATTACAGTAATGTGCCTGTATTTTCTCCCTATAGCCTAGCTGACACACTTCCTAGTTCTTGCCACCTATACTTAGAATGGCCAAATAGCATCCCTTGCACATGGCCAGCAATCTTTGTTGATGATGTAGAACTAATATCAGTCCCTGGTCTCCGTGTCTTGTGTTCCCTAGTCCTCACTGCTGAGTAGGTTGCTGCTACTGAGCATGTGCAGATTTCTGCATGAGTCTGCATGAGCACTTGGTTTAGTCACACCGTTCTGTACAGCTTTAGCACCAGTAAACAAGCGTGGAAACTCTCTTCTGTCTGTTATCTCTTTATGTATATTATGTAAAGTGAAAGTGATGCACAACATGAAAGACTGAATATAAATCGTGTGCAGGAGAAATTCTGAACATCAGGCCAAGTACTTAATGGAAAGGAAGAAAACTAGAAATAAATAGCACAACAGGTATGAAAAAAAACTTCTGTTTGAGGAAACAATGGAGCTCTTGCTGTATTATTTCAACAACAAAGGCTATCAAAAAGGATGTTATGTACAATAAGAGACAATTTATATATTCTGTGAAAGAAACTATGCAAAGTAAACTACAATGCAGAAATACAATGCAAATGTTTGCAAGAGTGGAGAAAAAATTGCAAAGTAATAAATATAAGAATGGATGTGCCTGACATATTACTTTGCTTATATAAACAATTCTTTAGAATTTTTTTCCCAACAGTCATAGTCTATACTATGAAAAACAACCAGTGTTGCATAAGCTGTGGGTGCTAACAGACAGTGTAAAGGACCGAAGTTTATTTTTCCCTAAAAAGAAGTTATTTGTCAGGTATACAAAATAACACACACACACACACACATACACAGACACACATTATATATATATATATATATATATATATATATATATATATAAAGTCATGCATCTGCTTGTGGCACAGCACAGTGGATATTGTTGTTGACTCACAGCAAGAGGTTCCCTGGTTCAATCATTGGCTGGGGTACCTTCCATGTGGAGTCTGCATGTCCCCCCTGTACTCGCATGGGTTTCCTCCAGGCACTCTGCTTTCCTCCCACATTCCAAAGACATGCAGCAGGTGGACTGGACACTCTAAATTGGCCATAGTTGTGAGTGGGCATGCAAGTATGTAGTGTGGAAGAATTACCGCAGCAGGGATAGCCACCTGGCAGTGTAAACCTTGGCTCTAGATGATTAGCATTGTTTTTACAGTTACTTTCTCCCCTATGAAAAAATGAGAAAAGGGGTTATTGATGGATGTAAAGTCATGTATGGTTCCTAAATTAATTATTTTACTATTATATGTGTATTTACAAAAAAGGAGAATATTTATCAAGTAACTGACCAACATATGCTCAATAAAAGACTAAAGTAAATGAATTTACACTATCATACTGCTATTGATGGTTTAAGAAAGTAATTTCTGACCACAATAAGTGATTTCTAACTGACAGGCTGACTGACTGACTGACAATTTTGTGTTATTCTGGAAAAAGAGTCTTGTGGGCAGTTTATGGGTGTAGCACTTAGCTTGCTTGAAAAATTGTTGATTAGAGCAGCGATGCTTATGTTTTTAGGGTAGTGGTAGAAGATCTGAAAACCTGTATGAAACTGGAACTTTACTGCAAGGTGAATAACAGTGAAGGTGGGAGAATAGTTTTACCATTCATCAATACAATGAGTCATGAGTTTCCCTCACCTCACTGATTCACTACTCATTGAGGTTCCATCTAATCAAGGTCAGCTTCTTAACACTGAACAGGTTTTAATTTTGCACTGGCAATGATTTCTATTTCCTTATGAGTTTCTTTTTCCTCACTGGTTCAATAACTGTGGAGTTGGTATATCTATCTATATATAAATCCCTATCTACGTATATACATATACACACACACACACACACACACACATATATATATATATATATATATATATCTCTGTGGGTCTACCTGACTTTGCTAAAGTCCCATATTATCCAATCTCAGTTTGTTGATGCTCAAAATATCAAACTCCCACTTCATCGAAGCAGTGGAACAACAGAGATCTTCCCAGATTAAGTAACCTGTTGTGCAAGACAGTGAACGTTGCCCTTTTGCCAACTGTAGTGAGTTCTCAGAGGGGATATATTTAGTTATTTATTAGGGGGTTGTGGGGGTGCAGCCCCCCAAATTGGGGGGTATGGAGGGTGTAGCCCCCCCACCTGAGTGCGTTGGAGATGGTGCTGTTTGGGTTTTGTTTCTTTTTGGGCAAGTGGTTACTTACCCTGGGAAGATCTTTGTTGTTCCTCTGCTTCGATGAGGTGGAGGGTTCGATATTTTGAGCATCAACAAACTGTGATTCGATAATATGGGGTTTCGACAAAGTCAGGTAAATCTATATAAATATATATATATATATATATATATATACACACACACATACAGATCGATAGATAGGTACAGTGGATAGAAATTAATGCTGTTTGTTAGTTTAAACAGCAAACACTCAGAAAAGTGTGTGCTCTTTTTCCTGTTTTTCAGGCTGTTGGCAGCTTTCTGTGTGAGATCATCTTGCAGTGGGATCAGGAATGTTGCCCTTACCCCATTGTTGTGCAATCTCAGAGTTGGTGTATATAATTAATAGGGCTACAAGGAGGCTTTTCCCCTGTAAAAAATATTATTTCTGTTTTTAGTGCTATTCGATCATTTTTAGAGTTGCACTAAAATGATTGTTCTTTTTTCTTTGAAATATTCAGTATTTGATGATATAATTAGACAAATAGATAGACAGACAGACAGATAGATAGATAGATAGATAGATAGATAGATAGATAGATAGATAGATAGATAGATAGATACAAATATATAAGATTAAGTAGTTGGAGGCAGGGGGCCAAGCCCATCTACACAAAGTATTTTTTTAAAAGGCTCATCAAGTTGAAGGTCTGAGCAATTGCTTAGAACCTGTTTAACCTTGATCACGGTATACTTCAGTGAAATTTAAGTGAAGCCTGGAACATAGAACATAACCAGTTTTCAGTTTGGTAGCCCCAGAAAAGTTTAGATCCAAACTATTTGATGATGGTGTACAGATTTTGCAAACCCATTCTAAATCCAGCTCCATATGTAATTGTTGGGCAGTACTTTTTTTCACCAATGAAAAGATGAAACCATATCTAGTTTTGTACTGCAATGGCAAAAGAATGGAAAAATATTGTCAATTTCAGGAAAGGGCGATGGAGATATTACGAAAGAAATTAGAATGTAGTATGCATAATGAAAGTAAATACAAAAGACTGTTGTTTAATTTAGATAAGGCAATGCTGATAGCAGTATCCATGGAAGCAAGTGCAAACGCTGTCCTGGAGCTGTTGTATAATAAAAAAGAAAACAGATCTAAACCATTTCAAGATACTCTACAATTTTTGCAAACCCATTCTGAATCTATTGCCAGCCATAACTGTTGAACAATACTATCTCCAAAAAAGAAACTATGTAAAAATGAAGCTGTAGCTAGCTGTGTAACACAATTGCAAAGACTGGCAGAATGTTGTCAGTTCTGGGAAAGGCTGATTAAAACATTAAGACACAAGTTGCATTTGAACTTCCAAGATGGCTGGCACTGATCAACAGCTTGATTTCAGCTCTCCCTGTAAGAAAACAGAAACTGAGAAAAAGGAGTGCCATTGAAACTGATCCTGGGGGTTAAAATTCAGTTACTTATTCAGTTAGTAAGTAGTCTGCTATATGCCAGGAAAGAAGAATTTTGCAAAACCTGAAAGAAAATTAACCAGAAAAGGTGCAGAGAAAACACTGTCTGGGAAGGATTTTGTAAATGTTCATTAAAAGCAGTTCAAGCCTCAGCTTTGATCCAAAAGATAGCTTTCAGTAAATTAGAGGAAAATAAATCAAATGTACTCAGAGGTGATAAAAATAAATGAAACACTGAAGGAATATATCAACTCAAATAACAAAAAGTGGAAAAATAGAATAAGTTTTAACTAGCTGTTCAGGTGAACTGATAAAACAGCAAAAATTAGAGGATGAAATGAAGAAAAAGATGGCTGAGTATCAGAGTTCTCAAGGACAGTTTAAAAAATAGTAGAGTTAGAAGACAGAGTCCTCAGAGAAAACCTTGGATTTTCTGCTGTGCCAGAGAAACTGAATGAACCACCTGTATTAATTTTATGAAAGGGCAAATAAGCAAGTGGACTGGTGTTCCACAGCAGGATTTGTTAACTAAAAGGGCACATTGTGTTTGCTCCAAACCTGACCACTAGACAGCAGCCAAGACCTATATTAGCAAAAATGCAATCATACCACCAAAAAAGTTGATCCTGACAAAACTGTGCCAGAAATTCAAAGTATTAAAAACTGTAGATAGCAGTGTGTTTATAGAAATTAATTATTCACTGTACACCATAGGTTCATACGTAGGTACTAAGCTATTGGCCCTGGGGCCTATACAAGCCCAGCCAAAAAGGAACCCTGGCTTTTGCCACACAAGAAAATTATTTTCCTGTGCCACTGTCAAGCAGAGCCACAGAGGTGATCCCTGGGGTGAATTTCCTACTTCCCATCCAATCATCAAGATTTTTCTTGAAGAGTGCTAATGAGGAGCTTTGTTTGATATAGATAGGTAGTTTATTCCAGAGTATGGGAAGTCTCTGGGACAGGAATCTATCCCTCCGGCATGTTCTGTTTATTGCAGGGGGCAGCTTGTGCTATCGGACTGCAGGACTGCAGCCCTCCCAGGAAAAAGATGGAAGTGTAGTTGACATTTCATTTGCCAATGCCATAAAAAAAATATTTCCATTCGTGTTTTAAGTTACCTGATAATTAAGTCCACAAAGTCCCGGAACTCAAACTGCGCGTGCTCATCGAGTTTCGTTTTTTTTTTTTTTTTTAACAACGGACGAACGTAGTATCTACTGTACTATCTAACTGTTGTAGAAGGCAGTCCAGATTAAAGAAAAAGCATCAGTGTGATGCTCAGAAGTCTATGTGGTTTGACTGCACCATAAATTAGAAGGGGGTTTGGACTGCCACGTCCACAGGCACGTAGATGACGTGGATGGTTGGATTGCTACTGATTGGTTCTTGCTTGCTTCTCATAAAAGAGAGCGAGAAACAATCAGTAGCACTAGCACAGTAGTACTGCACATGTCTATCTGTTTGGGACCGTTGGATTTAGTGGATTACGTTTTTGTTGTTGGTGGTACTTGAAGCAAGTTTATTTTTTTTTTTTTTGTCTTGGTTGGTCTTGGCTAAGGGCTTGCCTTCCACTGCAGTCAGAGAGAGCAGAGAGGAAAAGAAGAAGACGAGCCGAGCGTGAGATACATAAAACTGAGGTAGGTGATGCTTTCTAGCAGCTTAAAGAACTGTCAAGAAAATAACATTGCTGAGATATACCTGTTTCGACCTTTTCCATTAATACAGTTTTATTGCACCACCCCATAGATTGTTTACTAAATCATACACATACTTCAAAACACACACACCCGTTATAGTCACACTTCACTTGCAAAACAACGACTATAAAAAAGTATGAGGAAGCCGTTTGTCTGTTTTAGCAGCACAGTATTTCAGCTTCTGCACCTGCCCTCCCGCAGGTCTAATTTTCATTTGTACAAAGATGCTAGAGGGTCCAGCGTGTGCAGAACAATGGCTACATAAACAGCAAAACAAATATTTATTTCCCACCAAAACTGACAAGAGAATATCTGCCAAATTCTGACTGCCAAAAGGAACAGTATAGGAGCAGCTGATCTGGGGTATTGTAGTAGTAAATGCCATCATGCAAATGAAAATTTTTTAAGACATTAAATAAATTATGCAGCCCATATCTGAAACATCTTGTACAGGTCTAGTCGCAGAAGATTTTAGTCTGAAGATCAGAAAAAAGTTGAGGATTTGTTTAAATGCATTTTTTTTAATTTTGGCTAGTAGTAGATGTTACAGGCTGTTTAGCCTAGTCAAAGACAGGCTAAACTAGGCATCATTCTAGGTAGCTGCAGTGGGTGCACCTCTTTTATGGGAAGGTAACGGTGGTATTTATTGCTCAACAACATGCAAAAAAAGGCACTGAAACCTGTCAAACTATTACTAGAATTTCCAGTATTGTGTCGTTTCTAGTGCCATTAAAGTAATACTGTAAAGTTATATGGTACTGGAAACCTAAGTATTAATTTAAAAGCAAATGGTACTACAAACTTCACAGAACCAGAAATTCTAGTGACAGCTTGGCAAGCTCCAGTGTTTGAGCTTGCACATGGGAAGTATGAATGTTTTTAGACTTGAATTTGTGAACATACCACACTTTATTCTTGTATACCAAACTACTAGTAGCATCCTGTTATGTTGGTAAAACAAGCACATGTTTGAGTTGTACTATTTCAAGATGAAAAAATGGCCATAATAAAATCTGTAAACCCAGCATATATATTTTAACCAGTTTGCTGAATGGCATGCATTAAGTGTTTGCTAATTTTGGTGTTAATTGTTTAACTGGAAACTGATCATGATGACTTTCTATTACTGCTACTAGACATAAATTTCTCCATTTTCTGTTTTACTGAATATTCTCAATACAGAGGTGAAAAACAGTGGCTGTATGTTTATAGAAAGTTACTACTTATAACAAGGTAATCACAAGTGCACAACTAACTAGCTCAGTGCGAGAAGGCTTCACAGAGTGGTGTCTGGACATTTTGGCAGTCCTTCTGTATTCCGTGTTTTATACGCACACACACACACACACACACACACACACACACACACACACACACACACACAAATATACCTTTCAACCTCTTACAAGAAGAAATCTGGATAAAGCCTAACATAATAGGGGGACAAAGGCACAGAAAGTAGGGACAGACTTTAAATATTGCTCTTATAAACTTTGAAAGTTGCCAGAATAACAGATTTTGTGATAGCATGCATTTCTGAAGGATATAAAGTCTGAAACGCAAATGTGTGTCATTATTTAGTGATTCAGACCTCAGTGATTTGTCCGAAAATCACAAATTTTATGAGGAACAGATCAAAAAATATGAGGCAAAAATCTGGACAGTTGAGGGGTGTGTGTGTGTGTGTGTGTGTGTGTGTGTGTGTGTGTGTGTGTGTGTGTGTGTGTGTGTGTGTGTGTTCAAATATTTATTGTTATTGAGGGATGCACAGTGGTGGTATCACAGAGATTGCTACTTTCAGCATGTTACTTAGTACTTTTATAAAGCTGAATACATATTAAAATTAGAACTGCAGTGGTTTGAGTTGAGTGTCGCTTGTTTTTTTATACTTGATTTTGACTAGCATTCTAGTAATGTATTTAAAAAGTAATTTGCTTTTTCATGCCTCACAACCTTTTTGATTCCAGCCAGATATTAAGTAAACTGTCATGTAGCCAATACACTGAAATATTTTTTTTCTTTTACACTTCATTTTGTCTTGATTGGACTCTCATAATGATTGTTTGGCACCCAGGGCAGTGTATTTAATTAAAGACACAGTTTTTGTGGTTTTGACCATAGCTCCACCCCTTTCTAATTGGTCACACCCCTTCCCATTGGCCCCACCCATTTAGCTGTCTCTTGCAGCTCCCCTTTGATTTGAAGTCACCAGCCACCACTGGTTTATTGCGGTGACAAGGTTTAGGTCCCTAGAGCGTGTAGCTCGGAGGGATCGGGATTTCTTTAAGTGGAGCATGTCCAACAGCTCTGGATTTGACATAGCTTTGTATGTTAGGCAGAGATCACCTCTGAGTAAGTGATATGCAACAGAGTAAAGCTGGAGTTTTTGAGACAGTCTGCGTAGAGCATCTGTTTGAGGCCGGTAATCCTCTTTGTGAGGTATTTCTGCGGTCTTTCCAGTTGTTGTAGATGTCTTGTGAGGTACATACCAAAAGGGGCGTTGTACTCTATAATGGGTCTAATGAGTGATGAGTAGAGGGGAACAATGACCTCTTTTTTTCTGGATGAGAAACCTTTTGTGATGAGGTGTGCCACGTAGAAGGATTTCCTGACTACTGTGGCGATGTGTTTATCAAAGGAGAGACTACTGTCCACCTGTGTCCCAAGGTCTCTTATCACACTTTCAGTGTTAAGTACACTACTTGGAGTTCATGGGTACAGAGTTTTTACCAAAGGGGATGACACTGCACTTTTTGGCATTGAGCTTGAGGCCATGGCTTTGACACTAGGCATCTGTCTCAATGAGGCATTTTTGTAGGATGTCCACATCATTAGGAGTTTTGATTATAGCTCCTAGTTTGCAGTCATCTGAGAACTTCATTAGCCAAAGACCTTCTGTGTTAGACTGTACATTAGAGAAGTAGATACCAAACAGGAGAGGAACCAGGACTGAACCCTGTGGTACTCCACTTGTCACTGGTCTGAAGTTGGATTTGGATTCTGCTACTTTCACAGTGTGGGTTCTGTCAGTGAGCCAGTTGGCAACCCATCTTGTGACATAGGGATTTATACCTAATTTAGTGAGTTTATCTATAATTCCAGAGTGGGGGATGGTGTCGAAATCCTTGGCAAGATCTAGATAGGCTGTGTGAATCACCCTACCCTTGTCTACGGCTTTGGTGACTGCTTCAAAGAAGTATATCAGGTTTAGGAGACATGATCTGCCTTTTACAAACCCGAACTGGGTGGGGTCCAGAGTTTGGAGATTACTAATGTCTTTGTTTATAAGCTCCATGATTATACTTTCCATGGCCTTGCAGACCAGGCTCGTCAGGCTAATGGGGCAGTAGTTCCCAGGGTCCATGGTGCCTCCCCCCTTGTGGAGTGGGATAACCGTCGCTGTGCACCATTCAGCAGGCACAAAGCCTGAGATGAGGCTATGATTGAACATGGTACTTAGGTGGGGTGCCAGTTCGTTCTGTAGTTCATGTAGAATGCAGCCTGGGATGTTGTCTGGTCCCATGGATGCTGTGTTCTTGGCTTTGGAGAGTGTGGTTTTTACCTGTGCAGCTGTGATTACAGGAACTTTGCACTCTTCCAGTATAGAGATAGGCTCTTTAGGGGGTGAGAGGGGGGTAAAGTTAGCAATTAACCTATCTGCCAGGATCTTGGCAATATCAGTTGGGTCTGTATAGTTAGTGCCATTGTGCTGTAACTCAGAGCAGATCTGAGTGTTGCCATTGATATTCTTGACATAGCTATAGAATGCTTTCTGGTTGTCTTTAGAATCAGTGGCAATTTTGTTTTCGTAACTAGCTTTGGAGGATTTTATCAGGGATCGCAGTTTCTTAATCAGACTGACCAGGGAGCTCCTCCACTCATGGGATTTTACTTTCTTTTGCAACAGTTTCTTCCTTCTGTTGTACAGTTTGTTTATGGCAGGGGACCACCAGATTGACTTCCTTTTTTTGGAGGATAGCGTCTTGGCTCTGTTTGGGATAGCACGATCCATGCACTCATGTAAGTGTTTATAAAGTGCAATTGTGTAGGATTCAGTAGTTGTAACTGTATTGTCCATCTGCATGGATGTCATGAAGTTCACCACTTCTGTCTTAAGAAGCATGAAGTTGGCTTTGGAGAAATTTTTTACCATGGTTTCCTTAATGGGGGGGGGGTGCAGGATGTGGATATCTAGGGTAATTAGCTTATGGTCGGATCAGACCAATGAGGCATTGACTTCAGGTGTGGAACACTGGTCACTCATGTTGGTAATGACTAGGTCTAGGATATTGTTGCCCCTGGTGGGGGTGTGGATAAGTTGATCCAGGGCATTGGAGTTTATGAATTCCAGAAAGCGTTGAGCGAAGGAGTTGGTACATGAGTAGTTTTCCCAGTTAATGGTGGGGTAGTTGAAATTGCCCATTATTAGGGTGTTTGGTTGGACCCTAATATTTTCCAGTACATCAAGAAAAGAGGAGTGGGAATCCTGGGGCATGGTGGGTGATCTGTAGCAAGCTACAATTTGGATTGCAGTTTTGCCCAGAGTTAGTTGCACTTGGATAACCTTGGCTGCATTATGCTGAGAAACTAGCCTGGAGGTGTGGATATCCTTAATGAATATGGGTACACCTCCGCCTTTGGTGTTCCGGTCCAGGCTACATGGCCGAAAAGTGTGGTATGAGTTATAAGCTGGTAGTGCAGGGGTGCTCTCTGGAGCCTTGAACCAGGTCTCAGTCACTGCACAGATATTGATGTTCTCCATTTTAAGGAGTGCCTCGAGTGAGTGCATTTTGAGATTTAGACTTCTAGCATTGAGTAGCATCACCCTCAGTTTTTGATTTCCTGTTCCTGTTATGGTGGTGAATTTGTCATTTGAACCTTGCCTAAAAAAGGCACTATAGGGGCAGCAAGAACCTTAGCCAGTATCCAGATCCCAGGGGTGACAGGTGCAGGCCATCTCTGGCAAAGCATTGTGGTCTGTCGACCATGTCATCCCAGGCAGACAGATACTGGATCCCTTTAGAATGGCACCAGAAGCTTAGCCAATTGTTGAAGTCAATCATTTTGTCCTTGTACTGTGGCATCATTCTGGGTGATGGCAGAATGTACTCAGGGCTAGGGTCATACCTGCCTGCCTGGGCTACAAGACCAGGCATAAAAGAAGCAAATTTATCCCAGTAATCAAGGAATGTAGAGAGGAAAGTATGAGATTCAAGCTGCTGTATCTAGTTGTCTTCAGAGCATTTTTTTCCTGTAGGATCAAAAACATTTTTAATGCAGAATAGGCTAAGGATGATATAAAAAGGTTTATCTGACAAAAAATGAACCAGCAAGCATAATGGAACTCTTCTTTTGATTCTTCTGACAGTAAAGTTCATAGAGAGACTTTAACGGTGAAACATGTCCAATGTTCTGTAGGAAGATGCTTGAGAAACATAAAAAAATCATAAGAATTGAATAGAAGAATCAGGAGTACCTTGGACTTGAACCAGAGTCTAGTGTTGAGAGGTGGAGATGAACAGGAAGAATACCTGTAACACTGAAATTAGTGAATAAATGGGAGACTATAAAGCATCAATCGCATTTGTGAAATATGGCTTTGCAAGAAAAAGTGGCTGAAAAAGATCGGGTTTGTTTTGATTTTGATAAACACGTGGGTGGACTACAAAACATATACCCCACTTTATGTTATGAATGTTTAGAAGGACACTAAAAGGGGAGAAAGTAACTGTAAAAACAATTGTTCTTATTAATATTTGTATAAAACATTTTATGATATAAACTCCATGTTATATAAAGTAAAGAAGTTTTGTGCAGTATGAAGACAGTGTTGTTGTAAATGTAGGGAGTCTTTTCAGAGACTTGTAAGTGTTAAAGAAATTGAAGTAAACAAATATTGTTTTTAGTTGTAAGAAATGCAGTCTTTCTAATATGGTAAGAGATTAAAGACTTGATAGAAGCAACTTTAGTGTGAATATATCTCAGGCTGCTGAGGTGGGGGTGAGGTGTAAAAGTGCACTGATTATATTGTCTGTAAAATTTAGATATTTTCTCTTATTTTTACAAGGATGAATATCTATTTTAATTGGCTTAAGCTATAAACATTTTTTGTAAGCAAGTAGACTCTAAAAATAAAACAAAATGATGACAGCCACAAAAAATGCTAAGTTTCTGACATCTGCAAATATATTAGCATGTTTTTTTTTCCATTAGCAAATGTTTACTGAGAGTCAAGAAGTCTGCAGCTGAAGGCACCTGTACATTCTTTTCTGAGTGAAATGAACAAATGTCATTGTTAGTACTTTTCAATGAAGACAGGCTGTCTGCAGGTGCAAGCAATTAATCTTGAGAGTTGTAAGCATACTTTGCTGGGGGAAATAGAAAATATAAACGTAATATGACAAGCAGTTTATTGAAAAATAAAGTCTGAAATTATGGAAAGTGAATAAAAAGTAGCAGCCTCCATAGCAGCCTTAATACTTAATGCATTTAATAGAAAAATATACAATTTAGTTTTATTTAAAGTCAACCAGTGTACCTTTTCTTAGGCATAACAATTAATGGTTTCTGAAAGCATACATGCTGTTTTTTACATCTGAGAGGATGATGGAGATAAGATAAGAACAGACAACAATCACTGTAAGTGGAAACATAGGTTTGCATGGGTAACCTTAATTTCAGACTAGGTAATGCATGTGGGTGCAGCTGTCGATTTGGGACAATTGCTCTTATCTGGAGGTTTAAACTTCATTTTTTGAATATGTACATAGTTTTGTGTGTTTGTTTTAACTTAATATGGGATGGAATGTTTTGAAAATGTATTTAGGTTTTTTGATTGAGGGTTTTCATTAAAACAAAAAAGCCTCAAAAAACATGACATATGTTTAAATGGCGATAATAAGAAACAACTATATAACAGATCAGCCTGCCAAACATTAGTGTGTGCATGTAATACAAAAGTCTGAAATACACATTCAAAAAACTTAACATATATAATAGGTGGGAACAATAAGTATTTATCATAATGGCTATGATATCCATATTATCTTGGATTTATAGACAAAAAGCAGAGTAATGAATTATATTAGAAAATGCAAAGTGTAAGGAGCAATGCTGCAGAAGACACATTTGGAAAGAAATGACCCTGTGAATTTGATAAAGAAAGGTTTTCAAGATGGCTATTTAGCAGAATATAAAGGAAAACAAAAAGGAGCATAATTATACTAATTGCTAGAGGACCTCCAATAGTGATAGAAAAAGGAAAAATACAGTGATGGTAGGTTTGTAGTAGTAAGGGCTATTGGCAAGGGAGAAGGCTTGTGCTGGCATATATTTATATTCCACCAGAAACTGCTATTATAGAACTTAAGAAATTTTTGAGAGAAATAATCAGCTTTAAACAGGGAATATTACTTATTGGTGGGGACTGTCATTTGATTTCAAATATGGAAGATGTATCAGGGAGACCTAGAAGGGAAAATATAACAAAACAGAGTAGATTTCTGAAGAAATTTATAAAAAAATATTTGGTATGGAAGATGTGAATTTGGCAGCAGAAACCCGGACAGAATTTACAGATTATTTCCTAAGGTACAGCAACTTGACTAGACTAGATAGAAATTATATTTTACAGGAACATTTCCATTTAAGTGAAAGCTTTGACTGACATCCAATAATTATTTCAGATCATGCACCAACAAAATCTAAGATAAAAATGCAGGGTGATAAAGTAAAAATGAGGCACTGGCACTTTTCTACCTACTTGTAAAAAGAGAGGAATGTAAGGAATGGGTAGTAGAAATTATTGGAGAGTTATTGGAGAAGATGGAAATATCTTCAGAAATTATAGCTAGTGAGTGGGATAAAGTGAAAATGGAGTTTATAAATGGAGTAGAAATAAAAAAGAAAAAGATATGGTTAAGAAGTAATAGGAATTACTTTGGGGAGGTGACAAATGTTAAAGTATTGCAGAATAAGGGGAATATCACAGAACAAGAAAAGGCATAAATGCAAAATGTTAAAGAGAAAATAAGGGAATTTCTGGATTAATACACTTGAGTTTAGAAAGATAGCGGTTAAGGATTTTTTTTTTTATAATTCCAGAGCAGAAAAAACTTTTAGCATAATGACTTAGGGGGCAGAAAGTAGAAAGGGTCGTTGTCAAACTTAGGGACCCTATAACGAGACACCAAAAACATAGCATAAATCCACTGTTGGGAAAAATCACAACCAAAATAATATGATAATCCTTTTAATATCAACATTCTATATTAAATATCTATGTATTCCCCAGTAAAAATTACCTCATAAAAATATATGTGCTCTTAATATAAATACTTTAAAGATAATGCTTGAAAATGTTTTTAAAACAAAGATGAGTTAAAGAACAATAGTTTAGAAAACCAGGAAGTCTTCAACAACATAAAACTAACAATAGCCAAATCATTTAAAAAGTCTTGAACAAATTATTCATAGCTGGAAAATATATACAATAAAGTACCTAACATTAATGTAAAACCTCATTAAAAATGACATATTCAATGTGTATTATAACAAAATAGTAAGAAAATAACTGTGTATATATGAAATAGGTTATAATTCCTCAAAAATCTAATGAAATAAAATATTGTATGATCAAAACTTACAAGTATTTCCAAGTGTTGATGCTTAAAAAATTAACTTGATAAAATCACCCTACACTAAAGTTTAGCAGACTGCATTTGTAAAACACTCTGTATTGGTCATTCAGTCCAGGACATACTGTGGTGTTAAGTCTCAGTTGGCATATTAGTTCTTTGAATTCAATAAAGCTTTCCCAAGCACCACCCATATGATCTCTTATTACCTTCTCTAAAACTGCAAACTTAGAGTTTGCTTCTCCTTTATATAATTGTATGCATCTAAATAAGGCATTGTTAGTATTAGCCTTAGCCATGTCATATAGTTGCTCATAAACCCTTTTATGGAGCAGGCATTTAGTCTTACCTACATAATAACATTTGCATTTCTGATATACTGCAATGTAAACCACACCACAGGAACCACAACTTGCTATAGAAGTTAACTTGAGGGGATCTCCTCTATTCAATAATGGTAAGGTACCGGTTGCCCAAATGTATCTATATTGATTACATATGCCACACTTCCTTGTACCAATTTGTTTATAGATAAAGATCCAACATTACAATTAATATTCATAGTATATAATAATTTAATAATATTCTGGAGCATTTCTCCCCGGGCCTCCGCTGAAAACAGGCTCTGTGGAACCTAGTCGGACATTCCCGGTCAACAAATGTTAAATAAAAATAAATAAAATAAAAATACTGGGCCTGTCCCTAATGCATTAAAATGTTTGGGGCCATGGTAAAAATAGCCCAATTCCTCTGATGAACTTCTTTGATCTGTGTTTAACTACTACTAAACTACAATGCCAACAGCATAGCTAAGGCAGAGCGAAATGTGCAACTGCCCTAAGTGAAAAGTAATGGGGGGGCATGCTCAGCATATCCCAATCACTAATGCAATACTGGTGGCCTTTAAAAGCTTGTATTGCATTTGCAATCAAATGTGAGTGCACTCCATGTGTGGTCTAAATTGCAACAACTGCTTGCTACTATACAGTTTAAAAGTGAAAAAAAAAGAAACTCTCTTTTTTAACTAAAACCTGAGTGCTTTAGCACTTTGTGCAGGCAGGGTATAAACTATAGCAAATGTTTACTACATTTGTAGCAAGCGGTTTGCTACAGTTTATAAGAAGAATATTTTTTTAATAAAATGGAGGGTTGAGCCAGGGCACAGAATGAGACATGAATGGTAGGACAGGAGGGCATGTTGTAAATCTGACCACCTGTTTGGTTTGCCAGTACAAAGAATGTTTGGTCTTTTTTGCTCTTCAATTGAAGAGCAGAGGGGTGGGGCATTGGTTCACGCTACCACCACAGGGAGCTGGTTGAGCCAGCTATGTTTCTGTGCCACACCATTGCTTTTTCAAAATTAGACACACCGGGGTAGTATTTAAAACTTTGGTACCCAGTAATGGTCTAAACTTGTACTGCCTACCTGTTTGAACTTCTACAGTCAGCCTATAAGAAAAATAACAAGAGATGCATAAAGGGTTTAGAGATATTTTTGAAGTTTTTTGAAAATCTCTATAAAACAGAGAAATATGTGAATTAAGAAAAAGCACAAATAGAAATATTTATGAAATACTTCATTATGCCAATGTTAGAGGTAGATGGGGTTCAACAACTAACAGTCAAGACAAGAGGGGAGGAGATAAAAATGGAGATGCATAATCAATCTACATAAAAGTCTCCAGCAACAGATGGTATTCCTGTAGAAATTTGGAAGTTAGGAGGGAAGAAATTTACAAAGATCTGAAAGATTTTGTTTAACAGTATTTTAAAAGGAGGGCAAGCACCAATATTTTGGAAGAAAGCTGTGGTGGTTGTATTACCTAAGGACAGTATAGATCCACCAGACCCAGCTTCATTCAGATCCATTTCAATTTTAAATCATGATTATAAAGTATTTATGTATATACTAAGTAAAACAATGGCAAAACTGTTGACAAAATTGATAGATATGGATCAATGTGTTTTTTGTGTAGGGAAGGCAAACATTTAACACCGTTAATAGAACAGTGATGACCCACAGGGAAGCAGAATATAAGAAAATACCTCTGTTATCAGTGGGTCTTGCAACAGAGAAAGTATTTGACAGAGTAAGCTGGGATCTTAAGAGTAGGGCAATTAAAGCATTTGCATTCCCTGATACAATGATAAGGTTAATTAGCAGGATATATGAAGCATCAATGGCAAGAATTGAAGTGTCAGGGTTCATCCCTGCTAAATTGTGTTTGAACAGAGGAACCAGGCAGAGATGTCCTCTATCCCTTTGTTATTTGCTTTATATTTAGAGCCATTGGTAAATAAAATAAGAGACTTAGAAATGCAAGGATATAATTGGCATGGCAATCAAGAAAAGCTGGCATCATTTTCCGATGATATTATTTTGGATCTGAAAAATCTAGAAAAGTACATCTCACTGTTGTGGAACATTTTGAGTCAGTTTCAGGTCTTTTGGGGATATAAAATTAATGAAGATAAAACAAAGGCCATAGCTGTAAATTATGTACCCACACACAAATTAGTTTAGTAATACCCATATTTATAGGAATATGATAAGATGAAGTATTCAGTTATATGGGTTAAAAAGGCTTCCGTTATGGCACCTAAGGATATATGGGAAGAGACTAAACAAAAGATAATACAAAACCTGAGAAACTGGGAGCTCTTGTTTATGGATATGAATAATAAGAGATGGGCAGTGAAAATGTTTTAATACTTTTCATTTTAAATACAAGTCAGGCATATTTTATGTCAACCAGAGGTGAAGATGTGGGCAATAATTAATAAATAGTTGAAATAATTTTTCTGGAAGGGGAAGAAGGCAAGACTTAAGAGGGATAAGCTGATCCTTCCAATAAAATGAGGTGGTTTAGAATTACCTAATTTGAAGGGATTTTTAGAGATACACAGTTAAGGTTCATATACATAAGACAAGCAGAAGGTTGTAATTCAAATTGGAAAGTGATGATGATGAAACTGGGAAAGTTCAAGAAATAAAAGGAGAGATGGATTTTAAATGCAGATCCTTAAGGAGAATAACAACAACTGTAAATAATATTATATTTATAAAACAACAGAAAGTATTCTAAGAGCTAAGCCAACACAAGAATGGAGATAGATTTTGCAAATAGGGTACAGAAAATAGGCAAGAGAGGTTGAAATTTACTGCAGAAAATTTGCAAAGGAATCAAGGTATTGGAAGCAAATAACTAAAGAGAGTAAGGTAATAAAGTGGATTCTGACCAAGAAGACGTTTGGATTACAGGCTAGAGACTGCCTTTCATAGTGGGGATTGATATCAGAGTATAGGCAAAAAGAAAGGGATATGTCAATCTTAAGTGAAAGTCCTGCTCTGGTGGTGTTTTCAGTTGAATACAGAACAGAAGCTGCAGTTAAAAAAGGGATAATTATAGTAGGGCATATAAAATATTGCATGATAACTATAAGAACCAATTAGAGGAGGTTAGAAGAAATTGGGTAAGAGAGACTGGAAAAGCAATTTAAAAGAGAACAATGGGAGGACATATGTATGGCTCCTAAGTATGCAACAAAGTCCAGAGGATTTAGGATCATTGTGTTTTCATACGTATTGTATACACCAAGTAGACTTCTAGGCATTTTTACTCAGGTAGGTAGCAAATTTTGGAGGTGTGATGGGAAAGAAAGGGGAAAATGGAAATGTGTTTTGTGGGTGTAGTGAGTCGGTAGATTGTAAAGATTCCCTACAGAGTACTCTATCACAAATATTGGGTGAGCAAATGGCTGTAACTAAGGATATGTTTTCTCTTTGACCTGGGACACAGGATTTGAGTTGCATAGATAAGTGTTTACTTATTTTGACTGCCAAAAAAGCAAGTACTAGAAAATGGAAATCAAAGTCTAAACCAACTGCATTTGAAGTATTGAATGTTATAAAAGAGATAAAAGAACTGGAAGTAGGATGTTTAGAAAAGTGAAGGAACAAATTACATAGAAATAAATGGAAATTGTGGGAACAATACATACAAAATAGTGTGCAGAAGGAGGAGGATTGGGGTTTATGAGAAGGCAGAAATTCTGCAATTTATGTAATGCTGCATTGACGATAATTACAAATAAAAGATATGTGATGTATAATGTATGTAAATGAAAAAATGTAAATCAGATTTGTTTTTATTTCTGTTACTGTACTTTTGCCTATGCCCTAAATAATAATTCAGTAAAGGTGTTTAAAAACAGACACAGATTTGTATTTAGTGGGGGTTGTGATGCCCCCTCTTTGGACCAGTAATCAAGGAGCCTGAATCTTCACCACTGACACTGGAGAGGGGCATTCCCTTAAAGAAAATAGATACATACAGTATTTGCAGATGCAGCTCTCTGCATCAAGCACAATTTCCCTTAAGAGCACACAGGAAACACAGTCAGTTTGGGTTTCTCTCTCTTTCTCTCTCTCTCTCTGTCTCGCTCTCTCTTCAGGTCCCCAGTAAGACTCCCCACTGGCACAGCTACAGAGTTGAGACCTCAGTTGAGTGTCCAAACCAAGTACTCCACAACCCTCTCTGTGAACCAGCAGCTCACACACACACACACACACACACACACACACACACACACACACACACACACACACTGTTTGAGATTTGATTTAAACACACACACACACATACACACACACACACACACACACGCACACACGCACGCACACACACACACACAAACACACACACACACACACACACACACGTGGGAAAGGCTGGCACAGATTTACTAGTTATGCCCCCTTCTGCCCAGACTATACGGTAGTTACACTACTACCAGACACTCCAAAGCCAGCTATTCTAAGGCTCTTATAAGGGTACCCAATTATGCTGAGTGAAATTAATATTAATACAAATGGGTGATAAAGGATAATGAGGGAAATGTACTCACAAGCGAGGAGAGTGTGTTGAGCAGATGGAAAGAGTACTTTGAGGGGTTGATGAATGAAGAGAATGAGAGGGAGAGAAGGTTGGATGATGTGCGGATAGTGAATCATGAAGTGCAGTGAATTAGCAAGGAGGAAGTAAGGATAGCTATAAAGAGGATGAAGAACGGAAAGGCTGTTGGTCCAGATGACATACTTGTGGAAGCATGGAGGTGTTTAGGTGAAATGGCAGTGGAGTTTTTAACTAGATTATTTAATGAAATCTTGGAAAGTGAGAGGATGCCTGAGGAATGGAGAAAAAGTGTTTTGGTACCAATTTTTAAGAATAAGGGTGATGTGCAGAGCTGTAGTAACTACAGAGGGATTATACTGATCAGTCACAGCATGAAGCTATGGGAAAGAGTAGTGGAAGCTAGGTTAAGAAGGGAGGTGATGATTAGTGATCAGCAGTATTGTTTCATGCCAGGAAAGAGCACTACAGATGTGATGTTTGCTCTGAGAGTGTTGATGGGGAAGTACAGAGAAGGTCAGAAGGAGTTGCATTGTATCTTTGTGGATTTAGAGAAAGCATATGACAGGGTGCCTAGAAAGGAGTTGTGGTATTGTATGAGGAAGTCGGGAGTGTCAGAGAAGTATGTAAGAATGGTACAAGATATGTACGAGGGTAGTGTGACAGCGCTGAGGTCTGCGGTGGGAGTGACAGATGTGTTTAAGGTGGAGGTGGGATTACATCAAGGATCAGCTCTGAGCCCTTTCTTATTTGCAATGGTGATGGACAGGTTGACAGACGAGATCAGACAGGAGTCCCCGTGGACTATGATGTTTGCAGATGACATTGTGATCTGTAGTGAGAGTAGGTAACAGGTGGAGCAGACCCTGGAGAGGTGGAGATATGCTCTAGAGAGAAGAGGAATGAAGGTCAGTAGGACTAAGATAGAATATATGTGTGTGAATGAGAGGAAGGATAGAGGAATGGTAAGGATGCAGGGAGTAGAGGTGGCGAAGGTGAATGAGTTGAAGTACTTGGGATCAACAGTTCAGAGTAATGGTGAGTGTGGAAGAGAGGTGAAGAAGAGAGTACAGGCAGGATGGAGTGGGTGGAAAAGAGTGTCAGGAGTAATTTGTGTGAGACGAGTACCAGTAAGAGTGAAAGGGAAGGTCTACAAGAGGGTAGTGAGACCAGCTATGTTATACGGGTTGGAGACAGTGGCATTGACAAAAAGGCAGGAGTCAGAGCTTGACATGGCAGAGTTGAAGATGTTAAGATTTGCACTGGGTGTGACGAGGATGGACAGGATTAGGAATAAGTATATTAGAGGGTCAGCCCAGGTTGGAAGGTTTGGAGACAAAGCCAGAGAGGCAAGATTACGTTGGTTTGGACATGTGCTGAGGAGGGATGCAGAGTATATTGGGAAAAATATGCTAAGGATGAAGCTGCCAGGTTACAGGAAAAGAGGAAGGCCTAAGATAAGGTTTATGGATGTGGTGAGAGAGGATATTCAGGTGGTTGGTGTGACAGAGTAAGATGCAGAGGACAGGAGGAAATGGAAAAAGTTGATCTGCTGTGGCGACCCCTAACGGGAGCAGCCAAAAGAAGAAGAAGACAAATGACAGTGTTTGACCAATGCAGTAAGGCTTTCATGAATGGCCGCAGAATCACTAAATAGATATAAATGTTCTCAAAGGTTAAAATATTCTCTTAAATACTAGCCACAATGAAAAGTTTAAATATATTTAATAACAAACAATAAAATAACATGAAAATGCAGAATATATACAATAAACACCAAAGTTTCATAACAGGAAATATTAAAATAACACAGATGAATAGATTCACACAGATACAGAAAACAGAACTTAATTAATCTCATTATATTTTCTTGACTGATCTAAAGGATTACTATTTCCTGGTCACTTACTAGAGCAAGGCATGATGAAGTAGGTGAGTGGTTCTCCTTTGTCAGGTTCCAAAAACAGACTGCCCTGAAACTGCAGTCTCATCTAGTATTAAAATACCATTTTTTGTCCTGGATTACAGAATGACATAACACACATCTGGTCATCTGACTTCTGGTTCCCATACTACCCCCATTCCTAGCAAATAAACCAGAATTTCACACATATGTGTCAATATACACACATGTGGAGCTTTGCTAAGATCTATTGCAGCTTCTGGAAGTCATAAAACAATTTCAAACTTCCACCCTTCCAGAGTAGCAATTAGTTCACTGGTATAGACAATATAACAAGGATTCCTAATCCTTGTTTTCACAGACATTTTGTCTCAGGCTGCAGTCAGAACTGTATGATACAATCTTTATGGCCTATCAGGTAATTTAATTTCAAACTATTTTTCAAAGTTAGCTGGACTAAGATTAACCTCTTCTCTTCCAGTATCCTATGTTACAATATATTAATTTCAATAGTTATAATACAGTCTGACATACAAGTATATTTCTTTTTCTGTCCAGCGGGACACACTGTTGGTACACTATTAACACAAGTAGCTTACAAATACATTTTTCAGCACAAGCATCTGTACAAATCAGTTTGATATAAAAATGACATATAATTCTTTACAAAACTCCAGCTAGCTGTTCTGGCATATATTGCACATCCACTGTCCTACTTCTCCTTGCATATGTGTCAATACCTTGTATCATCACAGGAGTAATGAAAGTAAACTAAAAAAATATTGGGTAAGTTATACAAAGTTTTACAGATAGCAATGGGCATGAAAGCAATTGCAAAAGTTGTTATAGAAATACAATACAATTTGTCTGAATATACCATTAATTTATGACTATAATATTTATTTATATGTATTTATGTGTAAGTCGGTGTTGAAAATGTTACAAATGTTGTTATGTTGCTCTATGTAAATGACTTCTGGTTTATAGGAAACTGGAGTAAATACATCCAAAAGGCCTATTGCATCACACAAGTGTGCAGTAGAGAGGAGTTAAACACAAAATGCAGGAAACTATACAGGAAAAAAAAAGCTGATGTACATATTGTAGACGGTCATGATGACATACCTAAGTTAGAACCAGTAAGTGTACAGAATTTGAATTTCAGGCTATCCAGTGTTTGGAAATGCATGAAGAGGCATGATAAGCTATACATTACTATAGAAACAAGAGCACTAAAACCAAAAATAGAACTGGATACTGTGAAAACAATGTACCTTATTGTCTAACCGAAGTAAACTGTTTTCTCACATACCATTAATGAAAATAAATATAATGTTCACAATTTTGCTGGTAAGAAATTAGCTCTGGAAGATATAGTTTATAAAGAGAAAATACAAATCCTAAGCCCATATGCAGTCAAACTGGACTCCTATTTTTGTCCTGCAATAGATGTAGAATTCAATCTAGTCTTGTGGACCTTTCTGGTTTGTGTGCATTGCAAAATGGTGGTCGCAGAACTTTCTCTCAGAAATGGATTTTATTGGCAGTGAATATTACAGTTATAATTTATTAAACAAGCAAACAGAAGTTAAATTACAAAACAGGAAAATAGAACTTGAGTTTTGCAACATAATAATTTCCTGTGCATAAAGTACACCTATTAAGAAAGTAAAAGTTTATTAAACAAAATGAAGACTAGATGTGACACACCCACATCTCAGAAGTCTCAATGGAGGCTAGCTCCAGGATCACAGAAACAGTAATATAAACCTTTATTAAAAAGTATCTCTGTGGCTACTCATGGTGGATTTATAAAAATTTCAGTGATTACAAATAAGTGTTCAGTGTGACTGGCAATACAATTAAGACATTTATCTGGATGTATACTTAACTTTAATTACTCCATGAAAAATCTTAGGTAATACTTTGAAGTACTAACAATCCTAAAGCAAAAAAGTGTGGCTTATTGATAATTACTATTTAAGCATATGCATGTAGATGCAGAAAAGTTAGTTGTATTTTATAGACTTAATATATTCTTTAGTAATAGCTAAGTAAAAGCTTGGACATGAATCACATAGGGCAAGGTAAACTACTGACTTAGTACTACAAGAGTACTTCTTTTTATGTGTGTACCATCCATAATTTGGTATTTTTACCACAGTACCTTCCATAATATGCTTACGTTGCAAGCAAAATCCACACTTATACATACCTCCTATCCTAGTACTGGTCTTACATTTCCTCTAACATATTTTTAAAAGTAATGTCTTTCTGGTAAATTATTTTTGGTGTCATTCCTACAATTTCTGTAAGGTCTTGACTGGTATGAAATAAATTCCAGTTATGACAAATAATCTGTTTAATACCATTAAATTGCTTATTATAACTAAAAATAGCTGATTTCTTAAACCCATCAGTCTCTACATTAGGTAGCCCCATTTGTGGGGTACTACCTTTTCCAAGCAAATGAAAGAAATGGCCCCTTTCTCTTTTAGCAACCACTTCCTGTAAAATCACGTCTAAAAATAAATCACGGTAACCCCCTTGTACAATCACCCCTCTCAATAATTGAACCTGGTACAAAAAGTCATCCCACTCAGATATCATCCTGGCTAAATGGCCACCCTGTCCCTTAACCAGGGATTTTTTCTGATGGAGTGGGTGAAAACTATTAAAATGTAGTAGGGTGTTGGAATAGGTTGGTTTTCTGAAAATGGTTGTTCTAAAACTTCTCCTCTCTATGTCTTTAATGATAGTAATATCTAGGTAATTTATTTCATCCTTGCCTATTGTGTATGTAAAATCTAAAAAAATCTGTGCTATGGTTTATATAACTCAAAAATTTCTGTAATTCCATCTTGCTTACATTCCAAAGAATAATAATATCGTCCAAATATCTCCCATAATATTTCCAATATTGGGCATATTGGCAATTAAAAACAAACTCAAATTCCAAAAATGCTAGAACTAGAGTTGCAAAAATAGGGGCACAAATGGCCCCCATTGCCACACCCTTGCATTGCTTAAATAGCTGCTCCTCAAAGACAATAACATTTGTGTCTAAAACTAATTCCATAAGGGTTCTAATGGTCCTAATATGGTCATGTTTAAGGTTAGAATATTGGAAAAGAAAAGAATAGAATCACTCAACCCCCATGTCATGTGGAATTACCGAAAACAAATCCTTGACATCTATGGTCACAAAAAAAAGCACATCATCAAACATATTCTTATTAATTTTCCTGAACAAATCCCAGGAATCTTTCACTATCCATGCACACTCATTTAATACAGTTTTTAACTGTGTGTCTATAAATTTTGCTATAAAATATGTTTTAGATGCTTTTGCATCTACAATAGGTCTAAGGGGCGGGTTGGCTATATCCATAAGCAACTTCAGTATACCAAATATTGTTGGAATTTTGGGGCTTTTAACTTCCTTAAACTGAAATTCTTCTAAACTGATTTCACTGTTCAATATAAGCTCATCTAGCATCATATCAACTTTCCTGTATAAATTTTTTTTTCATTTAAGCTGATCTCACAATAAACATCCATATAAAGTATACCTAACATTTTGTTGATATAAAGATTAGAATTCATAATAGCCAACCCACCCCCTTTAACAGGTTTCATAACTCTGATTGCCTTGTTGTTGCAGATGTCTTCAACCAATTTCATTTCATTACCATCCAAATTGTTGCCTTTATTCATAAAATATTTATGTATATCATGTTCACACATTTTTTCAAAAGTTTGTACCACAGGATGTAATGGCGGATTAAACAAACTAGTTTTTTTACACGTCATGTTGGTCAGGTTGGGGGGTACATATTTAAAAAAGAATTGTAGGTTTAGCTTTCTTGTGTATAATTTTAAATTAATTAATACATCATCTATTGTTGGATCCCTACTGGGAACGAAAGAAAGACCTTTGTCAAACACATCAGCTATTTTCCTATCAAAAATGATGTCACTGTAATTGTATATACTAAAATCTCTACATGCATTCTTAAGTATACTGAACAAAGGCTCATTGCTAGATCTAGACATGTTGGCATATTCAGCACTTAGATTAGAAACTTGATTAAATGCATTATGTAAATTTTCTACATTCAGTACATTTTCCCCCTCCCCCTCCCATTCCAATTGTATTGATTCATACCCCCTCTCTGGTTCCTCAGTCGCTCAGACCTCCTCAGAGGGGGATATTCTAAAGGGTCAGGATGATATTCATCATAATTATTCAAACACCTACTGTCATTAAATTCATGCCCATTGTCTTTATAGGTTCATAGGTTCATACTAGGCTATCTGCCCTGGGGCAATTATAAGCCTAGCCCGATTCTGTATGGCTTACGCCACCCCTTGATTTGAGTATACTGTGCCCTTTTTAAGGTTTAGTTTACTGTGCCTCTGTCTAATAGTGACACGGGAGTAATCCCTGGGACAAACCTACGATCCCCCATCCACCTATTGAGATTCTTCTTGAAGAGATTCAGTGAGGTGCTCTGCCTCACATGAACTGGAATTCTATTCCAGAGTGAAGGGAGCCTCTGGGTTATGAACCTGTCCCTCCAGCAAGTTCTATTTATTTCTGTGCTGAGGTTCAAGTCCCTCGAGTGTGTGGCTCTAAGGGATTTAGATTTACTGAGGTGGAGCATGTCCATTAATTCTGGATTTGACATAGCTTTGTATGTCAGGCATAGATCGCCTCGAAGTAGGCGGTATGCAACTGAGTAGAGCTGGAGTTTTTTTAACCGAGCAGCATATGGCATCTGTTTGAGACCCTTGATCCTCTTGGTGAGATATTTTTGGGGTCTTTCTAATTGCTGCAGGTGTCGGGTAAGGTACATCCCAAAAGGGGCATTGTATTCAAAATTGTTTTCATATTGGGAGTGTTTGTTCTGTCCCAAAGAGGGTGGGGAATAAGCTCTACATTCAGCATATTCATTTTTATCTCTTTTAAGTTTTTTTGTTTTTAATATCATTCATTGTTTTACCTGGAAGGGGATATATATGTATTACTATGAATTTGCACTGTTATGTTTTTAGTCGTATATACCTTTTAGGTAATTGTCAATTAAGATTAATGAATCTAGGGGGTATTTAAAGCTGGGTCAATACACACACACACACACACACACATATATATATATATATATATATATATATATATATATGTGGTTATTGTATATGTCTGTCATTCTGATGAAGTTTTTTACTTAAAAAACGAAAGTGCTCAATAAACACTTTTTGGTGGATCCTGGTGTACTAAATCCTTCATGATGTGAATAGTCTCAAACTGAGACTGCTGAATGTTATCCAAAGGCTCCTTGGATTTTCTTTTATAAGCCTTTATGTATTCAAAAGATGAATGTGAGAAGGTCTAAAGTATAATCTTAGCACTATAGACAAATAACTTTCATTTTTTGGTTGAGTTTAACATGTTCATATAATTCAGTCTGTAACTTAACATAGTGTAATCTGCATTGTTCACAGAAGGTTCAGTTTTTTAAACCATTTCATTTACCTTTGTCTGGAACATCTACTGACAGCCAAAATGTTCTTTATTTCTTGTTGCTTTATTGTCTGTACTGCCTGAGACAAAATTTCTAACATCTACTTTGATGGAGTCCCATCTAAGTGATCCAGGAAGATTGACATTATAGTCCAGTACTGAAAATATGTATACCCATTAGCTATGAAGTCTCATAGTACTGGAGTTTACAGAACTTCAGCACTAGAGGGTCTGTTATCCTTATCAGAGGCTTCTTTTTGGTGCCTAACTATGCTTTAATCAGTACCATTCTTTGACCAGATGGATAGGAGATCACACTGTATCTATTTACTTATGCACTTATCTTATTTACTTTTGAAGAGCAGAAACTGAGTTATAAAGAAAGCAACCATTAATCAGTGTGACTATGATTACTGGATATTTCCAGCAAAGTGTATGTGAATTAACTTAAAGAGAGTTAATCATTCTGCTAACATTTGCAAGGTTTTTATTTGCAATATTGTTGCCTGCGTCTTAAAGTGTGTCTCACTGAGGGATTAAATTTAGCAATGCTACTGCCTAGAGTGGTGCTAAAACTTGCTAACAGAATTATGGGGCAATATTAAAATCTGAGCTCCATAACTATTGATTTATTGTATCCCCTCCCCCTCAAAAAACAGTGTTCTTCTACATGAGATTATAAATATTAGTCATAGTAGTTTTCCTGACATCTTATCAAAATTCCCTAGAAACTATCTATTGTGGGAATCATTATTTTCTTGCAAACTGCCTCAACTTTATTTTTTATACCTTAAGACAGAGAAACCCTGCCTCGGAATTTGGTGGCAAACTACAATGTTCCCTGTAACCATGTAGTATTTTTAACAGTTTGGCCTTTTTGCTTACAGATCTCCTACAAGAATGCAGATTGACTCTCATAGGGAATCAGAAACTTTTCTTAAATAATAAGATAACAACAGTCATCAGCATTCTAAGATTTACAGCATATCTCACTGACATTTTGCAATTCCATGTGAGGTCTGATGTACAGGCAATGCCCTCAATAGGAGAAAGGGTGAAGGGGTTAATGATGTGTTTTCTTATTTATCAGAGAAAGTTACTTTAGCAGATAGACAGAGAAGGCATTCTCTAAAATATTTCCTCAACTTATTATCTGATAAGAAGGGTGGGGTAACAATGGTTTCTCTTACAAGTCTTCAACCCTACTCCCCTCTTTTTTTCTTCCTTTTCAAGCAGCAGTTTATTCAAAACACATCAAATGACAATACTAGCACAAGTACACTGGATCTCCTCCCCTCTTACAACACTCAAAATGCAATGTATGTTTCTTTTTGTTCCCTTCCCTCTTGTGCATCTGCAATCAGTGTGTTTGTTCTCATGATGTAGGAATGCATTAATTTAGCCTATGTGAATATAACAAAAGAGGGGATTATTTAAGTGTGTTGGATCTAAAAGCTTGTCTTCTCTGGTGAATGTAACAAAAAATGATGAAAGATGAGGAGCTATATTTTTAGAGGTATTTGTTGCAATCTCTGATGGACTTAATGGCTTGCATATCACTAAGCTACACAAGGGTGGAGTCAAGAGAAAGAAGCAAACATGGATATGTATTGGCAATTTCTATTGTTGCAGGACTGATGTGATTAAGCGCTTGTTCCTGACCTGGTCTAATTTGCTTTTCTCCAGACCAACAACAGGAAGATGATGTCATGTAATGAACATTGGGGCTGGGTGAACACTGTATATAACTGTGTGATATACTATGGAATGGAAGAGGCTGTCTTGTTTATGATTGACCCATCTGTGAGTACTAGTTATTATTTATCTAACTGATGACAGTTGGGGACAGTATTTCTACAGCAAGAGATAACCAGAGAATTTAGGAATCCAGAATTTAGATTTTTTGGTAATCAGTTTGTCTGTTTTTATTGCTTTTTATTTTATTTTATTTCTTTGAATATTTCACACTACATAAAATGTAATCTGTATTTGCATTATTTTCATTATTATTTAAGTAAGTATTAAATAAAGATCGTTAATTCACCTTTACGCTCTTGTGGCTGATATCAATTATTTATTATAGCTATATATTTAAGCATTGTTATTTGTCTGAAAAGAGGATTAGCATTATTTACACTGTTGGTTATTAAGCCACATGACACTCATCTCAAATGACTCTGCTTAGGCCTATGAGATTAACTACTATACTTATATTTGGCTTAATTAATAAGAGCAGCAGATAGTTGGAAGTCCCTAGCTATTCCAGGTTGGTAGCAGTACTGCTATGCCAGGCAGTAAGTTGTGAAGAATTAGAGAATTCTATCAGCCTTCTCTGGAATTGTGTGTGTGTGTGTGTGTGTGTGTGTGTGTGTGTGTGTGTGTGTGTGTGTGTGTATGTGTGAATAATAATTTGTGAGAAAGGCAGTTATCATAGATAAAGGGGCACTAGAAGATATTGGTCCACAGAAAGAGTGGTGATTGACCATACACTCAGCTCTATAACTGACCTATGTACAGATGAGTCTAGGTGTGGATATTGGAACTCCATACCCAGGGTAGCAGTGCATGTTTTCTTTATGCTTTTGGGGCCAGGTTGTATTTTGTGGATTCACTTTTTTTGTTATTATTAAATCCTTGGTTAGCAGTGGTGCCATTCAAATAACTTTGGTGCCAGCCATCTCGATGTCACAAAAAGAAGTCTCTTGTCATATGGGTATCACATTGGTGGCAGTGGTTCCATCTCCCCATCACAGTGCTGGACAGTGGTAACAATACTGGAATTTAAGTTATTTAGCCTAAAATGGCTTTGTCCCCAAAGGCAAATATGTTAACCACTTCAGCCACAAAGAAAAAATATACTGAGACTTGGTTGTGCACAGTAGTTATTTTATTTTTAGTGATGTTAGTTTTTGAACAATCAGAAAATTACCTCTTTTTGCAACTATACTAAAATATCAGTGGCACAACTCCTGAAGGAAAGCAAAGTAAAGGAACTTCTAGCAGGCTATTATGTCCACAGGGGAGATGGTAGCAGCTATGTGCAAAATGTAGGATGTAGAGTAAATGTGTAGGAGGCAGGCAAAGGACAGTCAGTTCCATCCCAAGAGGACTTCAAAGCCCAGCAGAAATCACAGAGACTGTGACTTGAAATGACATGTTTGTAATTTAAAGCAGTTGAGCAGATGCAACCGGTGGAGGTTCAGAAAGAGAGAGGGGGGAGCAGGCACAAGCAAATGACAGAGAAAAGCAATGTCAGCATAAAAAGGAGATGATCATCATATGTCAGAGACATGCGAGTCATGATGAGGGGGAAAATTATACCCAAGAAGACCAGGTCAGTAGAAAACTTTCTTTAATATGACAAAGTAGATTATTATCTGGATAGCTTTATAAGGGCTTTTGAAAGGGTGTGTAATCAACACCAAGTTGACCAAGGGTAGTTAGTGAGATGCTTAACTCCCTTGCTCATGGATAAAGCAATTCATGCAGTTTATAACTCAGTGCCGTTGGCTGTTTAAATTATACCATAGTTAAATTATGTTCACTTCGTTATTACAGACTTACACCAGAGAGGCACAAAAAGAAGTTTAGAGAATACGGGAGAAAGGCAGATGAAAGTGAGACTGGATATATTGCGTAAATCAGATCTTATTTTCACAGATGTGTGAGTGGACATAAGGTCACCACATCTGAAATGCTTGCAGATCTTTTGGTCAGGGCACAAAACATTAGTATTATGCCTGAGGACATGAAGGTTTGGTTGGTAGCCCAGGAATGCAACCTTGCTGAGGAGATGGAAAAGGAAATGAAGCCCTACCTGGACAGCAGATTACCTTTACATAGGTGGGGGTACACAGCACTGCACTGTACATGGGTATACAGGAAACCCATGGGGAGTGGCCTATGCTATCCCAGCTGGTTAGACTGGACAAGAGAGAAGCCACAAGATCTGGTATACACCTAGGTTTTGGGTTAAAGATTTCAGATCTAACCAAATGGGGTATGTATGATCTTGTTATCCACTACAGCAGGACAAGAACAAGCCTATCAGGAAGCATCAAGAAAGACTTGCACTATGACAGGGGTGGGTTATTCAGGCCCAACAGTTGTACCCCCATCACCAAAGTCTGTATACTCTCCTGGTAGAAGGGAAGGAGGGTCATTGTCAAAATGGACACAGCTTCAGACATAGCCACAGACAAACCTGCAGTGGTCAGTAGGAGCAATACTTGCCTGGGCAGTCTAATCTAGTTAAGGCCTTAGGTGAGATAGTAGGGGGTGGACCCAGCCAGATTCCACACCTCCATCTCTGGCTGGTAATGTGACTACTTCAGAGGTGAAGATTGTCAGGAGTAGTGAATTGAGACTTTTGCTGCAACAGTTGAAAGGAACCAGGCTTCACCTGGAAAGTGATGCCTCTATGGGAGCGGTAAGTGGCAGTAGTCAGCAAGAACACAAGCCACCACTGGCAGACAGTACCAAACTTCCTTTGGAAGGGGAACTGGGAAGGTCAGTAAGGAGGAGATCAGGGAGTGCCAGCTCTAAGACCATAATTTACAGGACCTGAGGGAGGCAGCCCAAGGAGGCTCCAGATACTCAGGGGCAGAGGACATTCCTCTATTGGGATAGAGGGTAGTTGTCCAGGAAATGAACCCATGAAGATTGACTACAGGAAAATTAGTAAAGCAGTTGGTGGTATCCACAGTCTGCTGACTGGCATATCTTGCTATAGCTCATGATATTCTTTTTGCAGGCCATGTGGTCATAAAGCATACTAAAAATGGTTTATGCAAAATTTGTATTGGTTGGGATTGTAAAGGATGTTATAGGGTACGTCAGATCCTGTGAGTGATGACAGAAGCCTTGCAAGGCTGGAGACACAGTTAAGGCTGCTTTGATCACTTGGCCTATTTCATAGGGTAGATATGGACATAGTGGGACCTCTGAGTACCCCAAGCCCACAAGTAAGAAACATAGCCTGGTAGTGATAGATTATACCACCAGATACCCAGCAGAAGTGGTTTTGTCTCCATTGAAACATAGAATGTGGCAAATGCTCTGCTAGACATTTTCAGCAGGGTAGGTTTTCCTAGGTAAATACTGATGGATATAGGTGCCAACTTTATGTCAGATGTGCTCTTCATGTTTGCAGATGTTTTGTGCAGTAAAACAGCTAAAGACTGCCCCCTACCATCCACAGGCAAATGGTCTGGTACAAGGTTTAATTCTACATCAGAAACACTGTCTAGACCATTTGCAGATCAGTTCAAGAGGGATTGGGAGAAGTATCTCCCCCACCTTCTCTTTGCTTACAGGGAAGTGCCCCAACAATCCAAAGGGCTTCTGCCCTTTGGACTACTGTATGGTCACAAGGTAATAGAGTCCCTGGATTTAGTTTGTGATGAATGGGAGTGTGAGGGTGATTCCCCAAAAAGTCTATTGCAGAATATGTCCTAAACCTCAAAAGTAGCTTTAATAAATTCATAGGGTGGCCCAGTAGCACTTATGGATATAACAGTAGAAAAAAGGCAAGCATGACAGGACAGTCAGAGAGTATTCCGTAGGGCAACAGGTAGTGGTGCTTCTTCCTGTGAGACAAAACAAGCTGCAGGCAGCCTAGGATGGCCCTATTACCAGTGTACAAATGCTGATTGACATCAATTGCATGACCATGTTAGCATTATAAAGTGTTATCAATTCAAAAAACAAGACAGCCTCCCCCATAAATATAAAAGAAGAGGGACTATCTTTTGAAATATGTTAAACCTCCAGACTTTACATCTTCTCTTGTGAATGCATCAAAAAACATGAAAGGCTAAAAATTGTCTTTTTTAGAAGTAATTGCTTGCATATTATGAAGACACATAAGGGTGGAGTCAAGAGAGTGAAGCAAATCTGGCTATTGTAGTACTGATGTGATAAACTTTACTAGGACAAAATGAAATGCTCTAAATGTGTGTTTTTCTCCAAGCCAGCAACAGAAAGCTGATGTCTTGTGATGAACACTGGCAGATGGAGAAAATAATTGTATATAACTATGTGCTGTGGTATGCCATGCTTTGTTATGGAGGAGGCTGTCTTGTTTGTGGCAGATCCATCTGTGGGTACTAGTTATTAATTTATTTAACTTATGACAGTTAAAGGCAGTATGAGATAGCCAGGCAACATAGGTAAGTAAGTGGAGTTTAGATTTTTCTGTAAATATACTTTCTAGTTTTATAGCTTTTTTTACGTTATTTTTCTGTGTGCCTTAACCAATGTATAGTTTAATCTGTGTTTAGTAGATCCATATCATTCTCAACTCAGCCCTCCAACTACCATAGAGGTGACATCATTAATCCAAATGTAATAGTCATGGAACCTTAATATACCCTGTTGCATTCTTCCTGGATGCCATCCCTCAAGTATTTCAGCATTGCACATTCCCATATTTTCAGCCATACTTTTCACCTTCATTGTTCAGGAATTCTTAACAAAGCCAAAAAATGGGGAGGGAGGGAATGAGGTGTGCTATGAAAGTGTAATGCGTGTCATTAATGAGTGAAAGTAATCCTTTGTAATTCAACATAAAATCTTTTTTTTTTTTTTTTACAAAAGAGAGGTAAAATCAGGAATGTTCTACAAAATTTGAGACAGCTGAGTTGTATGTCTCCAAGTGCCAAGTGATCCATTTTAAATAATTAATACTATGGGTCAAGTTAAAGAAATAATTTTGCTTGGGTGCAATCTGTATAGAAAACCCCTTAGGTACTTCTTCGTGGTTCAAGGCTCCTGAGAGCACCCCGGCACTATCAGGTTTTACCTCGTATCATGCGTTCCGGCCCCAAAACCTGGACCGTACCACAAAAGGAGGGGGTGTATCCATATTCATCAAGGATACCCACACCTCCAGGCTGGTGGCAACTCACGAAGCATCAGAGACCATTCAGGTGCAATTAACCATAGGCAAAACTGCTCTACAGTTTGTAGCATGTTACAGGCCACCCTCTCAAACTCAGGAACCCCACACAGCCTTCCTGAAGACACTGGAGAGTATAAATGTCTCTCCAAACACCATCATATTGGGTGACTTCAACTACCCAAACATAGACTGGGAACATTACTCAAGCCCCAATACCCTAGCCCAAAGGTTCCTGGAGTTCATAAACTCAAATGCTATGGAACAACTTGTCACCATTCCCACAAGAGGTGAAAATATACTAGACCTGATCATCACAAACATGGGGACAAAATGCTCCACACGGAAGTATATCCCTCATTGGTGAGATCAGACCATAAACTAATCTCACTGGAGATCCACATCCCGCCCCACCCCCAACAAAAAGACCACAGTGAAGAACTTCTCAAAAGCCAACTTCACACTTCTTAAGACTGGTGTGGTATCCTTCAAGGCCCCTGAGCCATTGGAAATCACAACCCACGCTGCTGAATCCCTTACAAATGCTTTCTGAGCACCTCCAGGATTGCATGGATCAAGCAATCCCAAATAAAATCAAGACCCTTTCCACCAAAGGCAAGCGCCCGATCTGGTGGACCCCAGCCATAAACAAACTTTACAACAAAAGGAGAAAGCTACTACAAGATAGAGCAAAATCCCTAAAAGGGAAGACATCTCTGATCAATACTAGTAAAAAACTACGATCACTCATAAAATCATCCAAGGCCAACTTTGAGAGAAAAATCGCCAAGGACTCAAAAGACAATCATAAGGCCTTCTTTAGCTATGTTAGAAATCTGGGTGGAAACTCCCAGATATGCTCAGAATTAGTCCAAAATTATACAAAAATCACTGAACCCACAGACATTGCAAACATACTGGCAGACAGGTTCAGTGAAAATTTCTCCCCTCCCCCCCCAAAAGGAGAAATATCTATCCCAGCAGAGTGTAGCCTCCCAATCATCTCAAATGCCCAGGTGAGAGCTGCTCTCTCTAAAGCTAAAAACACAGCATCAATGGGACCGGATGGTGTCCCCGGCTGTGTGCTACGAACTCAATGAGGAACTAAACCCACACATAAGGCTGCTGTTTAATCTTAGCCTTACCACAGGATACGTACCCAAAGAGTGGTGTACGGCAACTGTGGTCCCACTCCACAAAGGCGGTGCTTCTACGGACCCTGGTAATTACCGCCCCATAAGCTTAACAAGCCTGGTCTGCAAAGCTATGGAGAGGATCATAATGGAACTCATAAATAAAGACATAGGGGACCTACAGACATTGGCTCCTACCCAATTCAGCTTTGTCAAGGGCAGATCATGCCTCTTGAACTTGGTCAACTTTTTTGAAACAGTCACCAAGGCCATTGATGAGGGTAAGGCAGTTCACACAGCCTACCTTGACCTTGCAAAAGCTTTCGACACAATACCCCACTCGGGTATCATAGAAAAGCTCACCAGCTTAAATGTAAACCCATATGTCACAAGATGGGTTGCAAACTGGCACAAGGACAGAACCCACAGGGTTAGAGTTGCTGGTGCCATGTCAGACTCCAAGCCGGTCACAAGCGGTGTCCCACAGGGCTCAGTCCTGGGCCCCCTCTTGTTTGGCATCTACTTTTCAGAAGTGCAGGCAAACATAGGAGGATTGTGGCTGACAAAGTTTGCAGATGACTGCAAACTGGGCACCATAGTTAAAAATCCATCAGACACAGATATCCTTCAGAGGTGTCTCATAGAAACGGATAACTGGTGCTAGAGCCATGGCCTTAAGCTAAACGCCAAAAAATGTATAGTCATACCCTTTGGTAAAAACAAGGTAACCCCAAGTTACCACATAGGTGGCAATCCATTAAGCACAGAAGAGGTTATCAGGGACCTGGGGACCCAAGTTGACAGTAACCTTTCTTTTGACACTCACATTGCCAAAGTGGTTAGGAGAACCTTCTACATTGCCCACCTGATTATGAAGGGATTCACATCCAGATCAAGGGAGGTCATTGTTCCCCTGTACTCTTCACTTATCAGACCAATGATTGAGTACAATGCCCCATTCGAATGTATCTTACCCGACACCTGCAGCAATTGGAAAGACCCCAAAAGTTCCTCACCAAAAGGATAAAGGGGCTCAAAAATATGCCATATGCTGCCCGACTGAAGAAACTCCAGCTCTATTCAGTCGCATACCGTCTGCTCAGAGGTGACCTGTGCCTGACATACAAGGCCATGTCCAACCCGGCATTAATGGACATGCTCCACCTCAAAAAATCCAAATCCACCAGAGCCACAAGAGCAAGAGACTTAAACCTCAACACGGATATAAATAGGATGTGCTGGAGGAACAGATTCATCACCCAGAGACTCCCTATGCTGTGGAACAGAATCCCGGTCCATGTGAGACAGAGCACCTCGCTGGCTCTGTTCAAGAGGAATCTTGACCAGTAGATGGGAGATCGTAGGTTTACCCCGGGGATCATCTCTGTATCACTGCTGGACAGAGGCACGGCAAACTAATGGGTATAGTATTCTTCAACCTAAGGGGTGGTGAAAGCCACACAACTCTGGCTAGGCTTATAAATGCCCTAGGGCAGATAGCCTAATATGAACCTATGAACCTATGGAAACAATATCTGCATGACCTTGTTACAAATATCAGTAATGATCTCAGTTTGGCCCAATGGTCACAAGTCAACTTGACAGTAAACCGTCTCTCTCCCTGTACTCCCACATTTCTCAGAATCAGCCCTAAGCAACAATTTATGAACTGGACTCACAAGATGTTTAGATTCCATTGTTTTACCATGAACTTCACTTAAGAATTTCACCCACTGAGGCCAGCAATCTGCTAGTAAAGTAATATATTTCATCTTAACGAACAGTCTTCAGCCGTTTGTATTTAATTTGTTGGTTATGTAGTTTGTTTGCCATGAAGTTACTGTCTGATCAGGAGCACTTTAATAGGTAACGAGTTGCTGCCAAGACTGATTCTCTGGCACTCTCAGAAACAATGTAGCATTATCAATTACTCAGTCTTTTTCAACAGCCTGCAGCTATCTCCCTTCTGTGTTCTCAGGGGGGCCATTCCCCACCTCCCACTTCCACACTATCTGCACTTGCCCTTAAGGTAATTTTATTTTGCTTTTTAAGTGTGTGCATCTTATTTCTGGGATGTGCTTTACCTGGGCTCTCCTGCACTTACGTCTCAATTGTCCAGAATTTTGCAGAATATCCATGTTTGTCAGATATTTTTTATCTTTTTCTCAAAATGTTGCGGTTTTCTGGTAAATCGATTCAAGTCAGACATTTCTTGAGTTTCAGACTTCATATCCTTGAGAAAATGCGTGTTAACAAAACCTGTTATTCAAACAAGAATGATAGAATCACAATTACATTGTGCAGGATTGTCCCGAATTTCTATGGTTAACAGGTTGATAAGTTTGCTCTGTACATACCACCACATGTGTAGTAATGTACTGCTCTTCAGATATGTATAATATGCCTAAATTGTTATTTTATAACCAAATAATATTGCTTATGATTAATTTCCTCGCCTGAATATCACAAAACTGTCAGGGTGTACAAGAGCCTGGAAAGTCACTCACGCATAGCTAAAAACAGATGGCTTGTAAGGAACATAACTCTCCTCAATTAACACTGAATGTCGTGCTACATAATGGACAAACTCAAAATATGTAACATGCAAGTACAGTCACAGAATTTACCCTGGGATCATTTAAGTGTCTCTTACATTCCCTTTAAGACCTTAAACGCCCTTAAGCGCAAATGGTTATCTTGGTGGAAAGGCGTGAAATCAAAACATGCAAGCCTTCACGCATGAGGGTGACATCACTCGCTGGAAAAAAAAGATACATTAACTCTTGCCTTCTCCTGGAAACATATAACAAGTGCAAGTAAAAGGGGTTTCTCTGTCCCCAGGTTTAAGAAGTACAGCATTCACAGAGTTCTGTAAAGTGCTCCAGCTGGCAGGAGAGGCACCTCCGCGGGATCGTGCTGTCTAATGACGTGCGCGGAGTTTGATGCTGGCGCAGACAACAGCTCCACCCAAAAAAGCCCGGCCACAGCAACAGACGCTCACTGCCAAACATGGCGTTTACCGTGTAATCGACGTGGGCTCCTGCCCTGTACCGTACATTAACAAATCATGTTGACAGTGACTGTCCTTCTTTCTACACCTTTCTAAGTGCAGAACAGACAAGATTGAAGGCGATCCCTCTTCTGTTGCCTGTCATATAAAAACAGTGGGACTAGAGTGTAGTACCGGTGAAACACGAGACAGGCACTTTGCTCAGTAAAGGGAGAAAAAAGAGTGAAGGTAAGTTTCTCCCAGTGGAATGCAAAGTGAAGTAATTAGAGTGACTGATATTCCACTATAGACTGTGCTAATCTTTACTCTCGGGATTTGTAGACACAAGCAAGTCTGAACGTGGGGCCCCAGGGGAAAGGAGAGCCTGCTATTGGGGTGACAATCACGTAAAAAGGCTTTTTTTGAGGTAACCGTGAAGTGGGTAACGATGGCACTGTTTCAGTCGTCAGTGAAAGTTCCTGGGATTCAGGTAAGGAGGCCTGAACCTTTAACTTCCTAGTTTAATCATACAAAATACTGCGCATGTTTTTTTTCCTCCTGAAGTTGAACAAAGCTTTTACTAAGTAGTTTATTCTGCTTACTGTTAACGTGTTTATTAGACGTTTAATTGTGCTGTAACATAATTTCCTTTCTCATTGAAGAAAACGCATGACAATTGTTAACATGACATCAGGTATTCATTAGATGGAATTTCCCATGCCCTTTGCTCCGTACTGTGGTTTCCTGTGTCAGTATTAACCTCCCTGCAGAACAATCTGTTGTGCTTTACAGGTGGTTGGGTAAAACGCACACACAGAGCAATATATGTAATTTACTACGGTGCTGCAACATATTCTGCAAGGGAAGATGTTTCTGATTTGTAGTTGTACACAGATTTAAGTTTTGATAATACCGTCGGTTTGTAGTTCTCAGCGTGGTTACATAGTTCTGAGAGGGAGGAAGATGTTTGAGGCAGTGTTATGCATCCCCGAGATAAACTGAAAGGGAAAGCTAAAAGTAGAAGAGCCACAGTAAAACGAATAAGTAACTGTGTACCAGATGCAGGAGTTTCTTTGATACACAGATCAGAGAGTTATAGGCTGTGTCAGAACTTGTTTCCTGTTGTGTGCTAATCCTGCAGTGTAATAGGATGGTTACTTCACTCTTAAAGAGCTTTCCTTTAGGTGAGATGCACAGTGACTGCAGATTCTGTTTTGGGGATAGAAATGAAAAGCTGACCATGGCTATACATTATACAGTAGTGAAATTGAAAAAAGCATGCAACTTTTAGATCTCCGAGCACATAACTGTCTTGTGTTATGCCTTGTATAAAGCCCTCACTGTTTTTAACAGCAATTGTGATATTAATTATTGTTTGGAAAATTACATCTGCACATTTTCTTTATCAAAGCCCTGTTTCTTTAATAGATCCTAGTATCACCTATCCAGATTCTGATGACAGTAGTGAGTATTGCACCCCTGAAGTGATTTTAAACTACCTTTTAGACTTTTTCATTTGCTGTACTTGCCACCTGTTGTTACAACCATCTTCTGCACTGGATTAGATGCAGGTCCTCACACCTTAGGAATTGATTGCTTATCACTAACTGAGCCATGTATTGTTTCATATGAAGTCCTAAACGGGTGACCTACATATAGAATGTGGGAAAGGGTTGCCATCTTTTTCTAGTACATTTCTTGTTTGGCAGTTGAGAGTGGAAAACATAACAAAAAAATCTCCTTATTGTTGCAGAAAAATGCTATTTTGCATTAGGTAATTATATTATGGTAGAAACAACTGAAATTCTGCCATAATGAACTTTTGCCAAAGGAGCAGAGAGAGCGGGTGCTGCAAATTCTGCTTGTGCGAAGAAGTTGTTCATAGGTTAGTGCTAAGTTAACTGCCCTTGCAAGCCATTTTAAGTTTAGCCAATTGTCCCTTGTGAGACTCAAACCCTGCACCTTATGTTTGTAAGGCAAACACCTTAACCAGTAGTCCACTGTCCCAACTCTTAGTAATTTTGCTGGAACTAGAAGAAACTAAGCCTTGACTTACAAACTGACCTTATTTGATAATCCAATAGTAGTGACTTTGTTTCATAATTTCATTCTGCAACAGAGACAGACAAAGCACTGCAAATTCTGTCCACCATCATAAATGTAGACGTCAGGGTGTGTCTGGTATCAAACCACTAATGCAGTTTCAGCTTTCTGAAATGAGAAACCAGAGCATAATTTTCATGCAGCCATTATTTCTTACTAATTGAACATTATGTGATGACGTACTGTTGCCTGTCTGTAGAAACAAGTCAAAAGCTAATCCTGCACCCCCCCCCCCAAAAAAAAAAAGAAAAGGAAATGTAAAACTTTCTATACAAGAATAAAGGTTGCAGGACCGTTTCTAACAGAAACTCTAGTGAGAATTCTGCTCAAAAATTTGCAAAACGTAACTTTTTCTAAATGCTAGCTTAGCTTGTTAAAGACGTGGAATAACGTCTAACATCTTTATCCTGGTAAACTTCTACTAATGTGATCTCGAATTTTTTACAGAGAGCTTGTAACTGTAGTGTGCCTACTTAATATTTTAGTCCAGATTTTCACTATGCTATCTTTGAGACACAGTTGCTGGGCTTGTAGTCCTGATTTGAAAGCAGTTTTATATGGTGTCTACAAAATCACTTTTTGCAATGGAAATTTGCATTGCTAGTACTGTTAAGTCATGAAATAGGCCCTTGAGATTAATGCCTAGGGGAAGAAGTAATTTATTTATTGATTTTATGACTTTTAGAAATGTAATGGCTGTTTTTTCCTGTGTTATGGCTTGGATCATTTTGTGTGAACGGACTGGCTTTATTTTAAGGATGAGGAAAGTTCAAAAGGCAAGGGAGAGCCAGTGAGTAAGGTCTTATTTTTCTACTGTTGTCCACATTCTTGACCAAATTGGACTAAACGTCTGTGGCAGCATAGCATCACCCATGATGCTAATCTCCATCTGTGTATTTATTTTATTTTACATTTACTGGAAAAGTCCACCTGGACACTTTAATTTTCAGCAGAGGCCCAGGGAAAAGCTGCAGGTTACAGACATGTCTGACTTAACAAACATTTCAATGTTACAGCATTCCTGTGAGTACATAGAGATTAAGTTACAAAGATTATATAGACATACAGTGACCATGATTAAATGAATAACATCAACAAATTAGTACAAGCATAATTGTTTGAGAACCAGTTAAGTAAAGGTGTAATATACGTACAAGATACTAACAAGTTAGCTTAATGCAGTTAATGAAAGATTCATTGTGAATTTTAATATTCTTATAAGGTGAATTGTAGTGAATTGAGAGGAGGTGCTTACCCAGGAGAGTCAGAGCATAACTAAGTGGTCATAAAGTGTGATTTTAAGGTGTTTTTAACTTGTGTAGTAGAGCAGTTGGAGGTGAGTAGCTTATCATATTTTAGAGATAGTATTGGAGAAGAGAGACCTCTCAGCATCGTTATTGGTTTTGATTTCGGAAGTGTAAGGTTCTATTGGTGGTGTATGGTTGAATTAGATTTTGAAAAGCTGGGATTTTCTCAGGGTGATGGGATATTTTGTGTGTAAAGGTTAGTTGATTAAATTGTAGCAGCTGAGGAACTTCAAGCCAGTTTAGCTGTTTGAGAGATGTACAGTGATGAGTCCTGTATATGGGGCCTCTGTTGCAAACCTGGCTATTTTATTGTAGCAAGATTCCAGTTTGTTGTCTGTCTTGTGGAGATTGGTTAGAACTGGGGAGGCATAGAGAAGTGTAGATAAGAGGTGTGTCTGAGCTATTGTGGTTTTTGTGTGTTTTGTGAGAAATTGCTTGTTCCAATACAGGAGACCTAGTTTCGTGCAAACCTTCTTGATAGTTTGTGCTATGTGAATATCGAATTTCAGGTTACTGCCAATTTTGACTCTGTAGTTTTGGTGTGGGTTGTTGGGGTGATCACGGTTTTTAGACAAGCTGTTAATATGATGGGGGAATCTAGATGGACTGAAAAGAAGTAGTTTTGTTGGGGTTAAGAATGAGTTGGGAGTTTGTGAGCCATGTTTGGACAGATAGAAAGGAGTCTTGGGTTAAGGTGTAGAGGGGTCTTGGTGTAGGAGCTGCACATATTAGCGTGGAGTCCTCAGCATATTGTACTAAGACATTTGGTGCAGAAGTAGAGAGCTGGTTAGTGAAAAGAGAGAACAGTAATGACCCAAGGATGGAGCCTTATGGAATCCCCAAGGCAACATGAAGTGGAGAAGGTTGGTGTTGACATTGTACTGCCTGTGCCTGCTGGCATCCTGATAGTTTCTCTACCATCACATGGTTCCAAAGCTACCTAAGCTTTAGATTGGAGGGAATGTTAAGTTTATTATGGTTAATCGTATCAAAGGCTTTGGATAAGTCCAAAAGATGGTAGAGACATATTATCCACTGTTTTCTATAATGGTTAACTGTGTTGGTAAAGGACATTAGAGCTGTGGTGGTGCTGTGGAAGTGACTAAAACCATGTTGAGTGTTAGTAGTTTGTTTTTGAGTAGGTAGTCTATTAGTTTGGTATGGAAAACGCTCATTTCCAAGATTTTAGCTAAGGGGGATAGGATGGCAATTTGGCGGTGATTAGTGAGTTCAGTGGAGTTACCTCCCTTGTGTGTTCAGTGGAGTTACCTCCCTTGTGTAGTGGTAGAATGTGGGAGGCTTTCCAAATAATGGGGACCTTGTTCTCTGATATTGATCTGTTTATGAATCTGGTTACCCAGCTGTAATCCTGATCATCGGGGTTGATTGCCTTTAATACTGGCAAAATGAAGTTCACTGGAGGTGAGCATCAGAGGGAGAGAGAGGTGCTATAGGTACTCACAGAAGGTAATTTACTGCTTGTGATGGTGACCCTATCCTCTTTGTGCTGATGCTTTTACTTGTAAGCCAGTACCTACTGCTGGGTGAAGTCTAGCAGCTTAGGATAACCAGTATCCAAACAGGCCTACATGTCAGGCCACCATTCTTACATGTGGTCTCCAGAAACACTTTCAAGAATGGCCTACCTTAACCGAGCATGTCATTCTTAGATGATATACTCCCCTCCCCCCGAGAAACCTCAGCTTCTGGAGCTGCATGACCCACTAATCAAATTCATGCCACCTGAGCTGGCTGTTCATTGGTATTTTAAGGTTGGTTGCCTTTGTATGTGTATTGGCTCTCCCATCAGATTGCTGCTGGTGAAGAGTCTTGAAGTAGGAGGGTGGTTTTATAACCTGGAAAATAAGATATAGATAATCTTAGGTCGTGTGATACTGGGGAGCAGCTGCTGACATCTGAGTAATTCAGGCAGTCAAACCTGTCTGTCCTGTTAGTATGAAATCTTTGGACTTTATTGAAGACACTGCTATATGGGGCATTGTGCTGTATGATTGGCTAAATGAATATGGTACAGTGTGAGGTGTACAGAGGAGCAAAGACCTCACTGGAGTGTCTTGTAGTCTCTGCCAATATCATATATATGGCTTGTGTGGATGGCATTTCTAACTATAGTGGTTACCTTGTTAGTGAAGAAGAGATTTCTGTCTCTGTACATATAACCTAAATAACAATTGAGCATTTTTATTTATTTTATTTGTTTTATTTGCGCAGGTATGTACATACATGACATGCATACTTTAAGTTCCCTTAGCAGTCTTGACAGTGAAACAGGAATTGATGAAAAAAACTCTGTATCTGCCATTCCCTTAATGCGTTATGGAGAAAGGGAATTTGCTCTACTAAACGTAGATTTAATGTAACAAGCTTTAATCAAAGCTTGCTTTAAAGGCTGAAAAAAAAACAGGTGTCAGAAGTTTTAAGCAGCATTTACTGTTGCACCTTTTTATAGAACATTGGAAACCTAAATGTTTCACTTAGACTTTTAAACTAAACATTATTTCTTGTTTTTTGTTGTTGTACCACAACTGTAATATTGGTGTCATTTTGTGACTCTTGACATCACATAAATGCCTTTTGTACCATATAGAACAGTGAACATCTAAATGTTTCAATTAGGCAGTTAAATCAAACTCTCTTGTCACTATTTCAAGTTGTTTGAAGCTTTACTGCAACATTTGCTACTATTTTGCCAGTCTTTTGTGACTTCACTTAAATGCCCTGCATAACGCCATATGTATACCCTGTGACAAAAGCTAGCAGATCCTAGTAGCATTGTAAGTACATGTAAATGTCAGCTTAAATATTTGAAATTTTATAGTTAACATTATAGTGTGCAATCTAGTCTGTATATTCCCATTTCAGTATCTGTGTTCTCCATTCTGTATTAGTACTTGAAATCTAGCACCTGCCTTGTGATAATACAAACTCCCCCCACAAGTATACCATTCTAGATGTTGTTTTGCCATACATAAATTGTAGCATGTATTGCCTCATGGTGATGTGTTAGCAGTGTCTTTGAACAAATCATTTTATTCTGTCAAGACATGTGTAATTCAAATATGTTCAACATTTGTAAATGTCTTTGGCCTAGCATATTGTTGATGGGATTCCCTAAATGCAACATTGTGTAGATGGAGTTCTCATTAACTTGTCACTATGCAGTTGGGCTGTGGGTACAACATGACATAAATAATGCTGTTGTAATTTGTGTCTCTGAGATGAGGATTATGTCAGTCTGTTTTGTAGTGACTCATAATTGCTAAAATAAGCACACAGTTTAATACTTCTTTGTGAATTTATTTTTTATTGGACCACTTATTTTCCAGTGTGTGTCCTCTTAAACCATTTGATGAGAAAAAGGCTTCCAGTATGTAACTGCGATCTCTTAATTGGAGGCAGAAGACTTCTCACTAAGAGGGCTTGTCAACCCGGATTATTTGGTTATACTGTGTGGGAATTTCTAGTACAACACAAATATGAAATGTATTGTTATGGTACAGTCACTGTAAACTGCTGCCAGTTGGCTTTTCCAGCCTTTAGATTGAGTAGTTTGAAAGCAGAGGCTCTAGTACTGACTGTTTTCCTTCCAGAGTCCCTTTGAGTATTCCCTTTATGTAGCACTTCCTGTTGATACTAGTGACTTGTTTTGCATTTATAAAGCAGAATTATTCATGATTTTGCAGCAGCTTGGTCTCTTGCATTAGTGATCTTTGTTTATATTTGGCCGTCTTGCTCTGGTTGACTATGCAGATCATTGATTGTCTACTCAGCTGCTGACCTCATTGCATGCAGACCATTCAATGGTCGCTGTTCCTGTGAACTAACTGCATATATATCATTTGTCGTGTGCTTCCTTGCACTGAGTGGCTGTAGATATTAGTTTTGACTAATCTGTATAATGGTTAAATATGTTTACAGTAAGAATAACAATGTTTGTTTTTGTACAGCAGATGATGTGAAATTCCACAGTCAGAATATGTTGTGAAAAATGATAAATTCTGCTATAACCACACAGCTGTGTAATGTTTATAAATTACTAAATGAATTGGGATTTAAACAGAAATCCATTCTATAGCTGTGTGGAGGCATTCCGTGATATGTTGTATAGGGTTTGGTAATGTACTGTATATTTATCATTTAGCTTCATTCATGATGTTTTGTAAGGTTCAGATAAATCTTCCAGTTGCATGCAGTCTCTCTCTTTTTTGTTACTTTATGGAAAGGCTAAAAAGCATGGCTAGATCCTGATAACTTGTAATGGCTATTTCCTGCTACTAAGTCTGAAATTATTTTAAATATGACATCAGAAAGGTCTTCATAATTCTGCAAGGCATTCTGTGGGGGTTGTCTTCTGAGAGCTAACTGATCTTGTGTGGTGGAAATTTTGAAGACTTATGCTCTTTAGTCCTTTAAAGTATACTATCACACATTGTAACACACCTGCACCCATGTCTTTTGTATACTTGCATATATTTTGCCAAGTTCAACCAAAGCGGCATTTCATTTGCATGCTACTATGTGTTCTGTTAAATCCGTTGTTCTTTGTTTCTAGGAGGCCTTCTGCCCATCTGGAATGAATAAATAAATATTACATTATACATTGAAAGATTTGTCACTTAAGACTCATTTAATGCTCAGCAAAATGTAATGTCTAATGTCTGATTTGTTGTGGAAGCAGGGAAGCTGCAGTTTCAAATGTGAAATGATTAAGGTACCTTTGTATGCATGGGCAGGGGGGAGCAGATGTCCTGTTCTGATTCAGTAGTGTACTGCATTTTGTAACTTGGCAATAACTTAAGCTAAACAACCTTTGAATGTTGAATTAGGTTGCAAGTCAGATAGTGTGCTCCAAGTAGAGAAATTGATCGCGTGTGTATAATAAAGTGCCAATGCAATAAACTCTATTCATGTGTATGATGGCTTAGTGCAGGTGTGCTGAGTTTTAGTGAATGGTTGTTCCCATCTGCCTGACATCAGGTGGGGGACACTTGGTCATCATGAGAGCTACAGAGCAAAAAAAGCTAGTAGGAAGTAGCAGAAGGGTGATGGGAGTTAATCATATAGCAGACGTCAGTCAGTCCCCACCATTCTGTTAGAAATGCAGTATTGTCAGCTGTTATACCATTCCCCCTTGTACTAGCACTTTCTTGCATGAGTTTGGAGAAGTAACAAGCCTTTTCCCACAGATGTAGAAGAGCAGGTTTTTGGCTGCACATTCCTATTCCCCTTTCAAGCTTTCCAGTTCCCCAAGTCTGCTTCTGACTATAGGTCACTGGTGGTAGTGCAGACTTAATATTCTGTCAGTAGGTAGTGCAGCCACCTAACTGTGCATTGTTCTATGGTTCATTTTCCAGACTGGCTGCACTGTGCATGCAAGTCTGCATGTCTTTTCTGTGCTGTTTGGTTTTCCTGCCATCACAAGTGCATGTCTTAAGTGAATTTGCAATTCTTCATATTACCCATAGGTATATTTATAGTATGGGAGATGGTGTCTGTTCACCCTGAGATGAACTGGCATCCCATCCAGGATTAGATTCACTTTCTTGTACCCACTGAATGCTGGGATAGGGTCTGACATGCCCACAACCCTGAATTATTGGCTAAAATGGACATTAGGAATAAATAGCTGTATATACTGCACTATATCTTTCAAGACATTGTTGTTTTTTTAATTTGATTATGATAGCACTGTACACCTTTGTAATCTGAAAAACCATAAGTTTATTAAACCAGTGATTCATTTGTACCTTTCCATTGCTATTACAAACTGCCAGTTTCCCCATTTTTTTCTATGTATTTTTTCACTTTGCAATAAGTAGGACCCAGCTTAAACTCCACTTTGGAAGGCAATGCTAACCTTGGAAACGAAACATCATCGTGTAAGAAGGCATTGAGGGAGACGGGACTAAAAGCTTCATAGTATGCCCTTTAGCAATTAAGTTGGAAGATATGGCTAGTATATATATATATATATATATATATATATATATATATATATATATATATATATATATATATATATATATATATATATATATATATATATATATATATATATATATATATATATATATATATATATATATATATATATATATATATATATATATATGGCTAGTGTGTGTGTGTGTGTGTGTATATATGTATATGTGTATATATATATATATATGTGTATATATATATATATATATATATATATGTGTGTGTGTGTATATGTATGTATATATATATATATATATATATATATATATATATATATATATATATATATATATATATATGTATATATATATATATATATATATATATATATATATATATATATATATAGGTACATGGTATGCACATCTCCAGCAGCCATTTGTCTTGTACTTGGCTAAACATTCCTGTTATCAGTTGTTTATACAAGTCTCCCTTGTTAAAAAGGTAGTGACACTTTCCAGTTTGTTACAGCTAACTGTAAGTTGAGCTGTGAGTTTAGATTCATAGGTAAGTAGTAGGTTAGCTGCCCTTGCAAGTCATTTTCCTTTTAAGGTAATAATCAAACTCTACTTTGTTCAGTGGATATAAAAAGTGTATACACCCCTGTTAAAATGCCAGGTTTTTGTGATATAAAAAAATGAGACCACAATAAATCATTTTAAAACTTTTCCCACCTTTAATGTGACCTATAAACCTGCACAATTCAACTGAAAAACAAATCTGTTAGGGGAAAAATATAAAAAAATAAAGTCATACAATAAGCTGGTTGCACAAGTGTCCACACCCTTAAACTAATACTTTGTTGAAGCACCTTTTGATTTAATTACTGCATTCAGTCTTCTTAGGTATACAACTGCAATCAATTAACGAGACTTTGATTAACCCCAGATAAAGTTCAGCTGTCCTAGTAGGATTTTCCTGACATTTACTCGGTTGCTTGCTACAGCAAAAGCCATGGTTCGCAAAGAGCTTACAAAGCATCAAAGGGATCTCATTGTTGAGCGGTATCAAGTCAGGAGAAGGGTACAAAAAAATTTCCACAACATTGGATATACTATGGAACACTGTGAAGACAGTCATCAAAAAGTGGAGAAAATGTGGGACAACAGTGACGCTGCAAAGAAGTGGACATCCCTCCAAAATTGGTGACAAGACAAAAGCTGGTCAGGAAGGCTGCCAAGAGACCTATAGCAACTCTGAAGGAGTTGCAGAAATTTCTGGCAAGTACTGGTTGTGTACTACATGTGACAACAATCTCCGTATTCTCCATATGTCTGGCCTATGGGCTAGAGTTGCAAGATGGAAGCATTTTCTTACACAGAAAAACATCCAGGCCTGGCTAAAATTTGCAAAACAATACAGCAAGTATCCCAAAAGCATGTGGGAAAATTTGTTATGGTCTGAGACCAAGGTTGAACTTTTTGGCCACAATTCCAAAAGGTACATTTGGCGCAAAAACAACACTTTGCATCACCAAAAGAGCACTGTCCCCATGGTGAAGCATGGTGGTGGCAGTATCCTGCTTTGGGGTTGCTTTTCTTCAGCTGGAACTGGGGCTTTAGTTAAGGTGGAGGGAATTATGAACATTTCCAAATACCAGTCACCTTTCGCCCAAAACCTTCAGGTGTCTGCTAGAAAGTTGAAGATAAAGAGGAATTAAACCTTTCAACATGACAATGGCCCAAGCATACATCGAAATCAATGAAAGAATGGCTTAATCAGAAGAAAATTAAAGTTTTGGAATGGCCCACCAACAGCCCAGACCTAAATCGACTAGTAAATCTGGGGGGTGACCTGAAGAGAGCTGTGCACAAGAGATGCCCTCGCAATCTGGCAGATTTGGAGTGCTTTTGCAAGGAAGAGTGGGCAAATATTGTCAAGTCAAGATGTGCCATTGTGCTCCTACCCAAGAAGACTGAATGCTGTAATTAAATTAAAAGGTGCTTAAACAAAGTATTAGTTTAAGGGTGTGCACACTTATGCAACCAGCTTATTGTACATTTTATATTTTTTCCTGTAACAGATTTGTTTTTCAATTGAATTGTACAGGTTGTAGGTCACATTAAAAGTGGAAAAAGTTTTGAAATGGTTTATTGTGGTTTCGTATTTTTTATATCACAAAAAAACTGGCATTTTAACAGGGCTGTGTACACTTATTATATCTACTGTATATGTGAGGTAAACACCTTGATCATTGTCAGTCCCTTCAGTCCATGCTGTTGTATGTCTGCCATGTAACATCCCTCCAAGAGATTGACATATGCTGTGAGCATATTGTTTTAAGTATAAAATAAGTTTCTGAAATATCACTTGTGCATTGTATTGCAGTTGACATTCTTCATCTTTATTTAAGTTTTCTGTTCTTGCATGGCCCGGTGTATTGTATGTATACTAACTCAATAAACTCAAACTGTTGTGTCTTTCAGCTTTTCCCGATTAGGGGTCACCACAGCGGGACTCCGGTCCGCTAATGATTGGCAGTTGATTTTTATGTGCCGAGTTGCCAGCCCTGACGCATAACCTTAAACGAAGGTACACCCATTCACACATGTCTCCATGCAGAAGACGCTCTAGCTGAGAATCGAACCGGACAGCGTCTTACTGTGAGGCGACAATGCTATTGCAGCACCACTACCGTGGACAACTCAAACTAAGTGACAAAAAAATCAGTCAACATAATCACCGGTTACATACCACTAGGTAAAAACATCCCCTCCCTAGAAGCCCTCCTACACTGGGTAAATCAAAATGTACCCCAAGAAACTATCATCCTAGGTGATTTCAGTATTGACTGGAACACATGCTGAACTACTAACCGCACCACCTATATTAACCTCTGTAACTTCCCCCAAATCATTCAGTCTAACACTAGACTGGGAAACAGTAAAACCAAAGAAAGCCTCCTAGACTGGATCTTGATAAATAAGGCCAACACTCCATACCATGCAGGAGTCCTTACAGACACCCTTGGCAACCACCAACCCACCTTCTTACTAAAGTACAAAACTCAGATCAACTCTACCCCATATTACAAATTACACGGAACAAAAATAACTTCGACCCATTCAACTTCAAACTTGAACTAAAACACCATAACTGGAACATACTAAAAGTGCTACCCCTAAATCAAACAGTAACCCAATTCAACAGTACTTTCCTACAGATCTTAAATAATTGCGCCCAGCTTGTACTACTAAACTCAAACAAAAATTGTCCCTTCAGTCACCAAAGAAATAAAAAAAAAAATATATAGCAGAAGGGAATAGAGCCTGACACCTATGGAGAGCCACTAAAACTCTAACAAATCGGGAACAATTCCAAAAACTTAGAAACAAAACTAAAAAATATATTCTCTTGGATAAAAAAAAAATTATTTCTTACAATTGTAAAACAGGCATCAAAACAACCCCCAAAAGTTCTGGGCAGGAATAAATAAAACTGCTCCACCCTGGCAAACCCTCTACCCCATCTCCAACCTCCACTAGCAATATCACAGATATACCAGACTCATTCAACAAATACTTCATAGAAATCCTTTCCAAACTAGCTCAAAACCAACCCACTACTACAACCACCAATTTTCCTGAACTTGTAGCTAGACCAAAAACAACCTGCCTATTCCCACCCACTATATCAAATTGACTACTAACTAAACTCAAACCTGCCACCCTTGCAGCTAACTGCATCCCGGCAGAATACCTACAGCTGGCAGCTAATGAACTCGCCAGCCCAATCTATATCCTCCTCAACATATCCATATCTGAACATGCCATCCCACCATTCTGGAAAACCACCTACATCATCCCTCTACATAAAGGTGGTACATCCACTGACCTCTCCAACTATCGACCAGTTGCCATCCTGCCCCACTAGCAAGAATGCTCAAAAATTACATACACCACCAACTTATGCCATACCTGCTTAATAACAATCTTCTCTCTCCCACACAACATGGATTCCGCTCCACCCACAGCACAACTACAGCCTTACTCTCTTTCACCAACCACATTAACCAAAACAGACACTTGGGGAAACTATCATCTGCCATTTTCTTGGACCTGTCAGAAGCCTTTGACATGGTCAACCACCCTAAACTACTGCACTCTTTCACTGATCTGGGCCTAAATAGTCATGCATTAGCCTGGTTTCAGAACTACTTGACAAGGAAGGCACCAAGCAGTTTGATGGGGCAACAATCTATCCTCCCTGCTACCTATTACTACCAGAGTCCTACAAGGGTCCATTCTAGGGCCCCTTCTTTTCTCTCTCTTCACTAATAATCTCCACAACATCTGCCTAGACACAACTGTCATACAATACGCAGATGACTCAACAACTCATCTGCTTAGCCAATGATCCTCACAAACTCCTCTCTATCACCCACAAAGCCTTCCATTCTATTGAAACCTGGTTTCTGAGCAAAAACCTACTACTTGATCCCAAAAAGTCCAAAATGTTGCTGTTCAAACCCAACTAATCCACAGCAATACCCAACTCTTTTTTTAATTGTGTCCAGAGATGGTACTATGATCTCTGGAGTTACCATTGACCATAACCTCAAATTTGACCTGCATATAAATCACACCATAAAAAATGTCCACAAAAACAAACTGCAGTCTTTACAAAAATAAACAGTTTCTAACTCGACCTGCCAGAACAACCATAGCTCAAACTGACCACCTCTCCACCCTCTTCTATGCTGCACCAAACCTCACCAACCTACCCAAAACAGAATTTGCCAAGCTCAACATCTGCTACAATAAAATAGCCAAATTTGCCACCGGTGCCCCCTATTGAGCCCACCACTGTCTCTCACTACACCAACTTAACTGGCCTGAGTTCCCTAATCTCCTATCATTCCACAAGGTTTTTTTGCTCACAAACTCCTACTACTACCAGATAAAACCCCTGCACTATCCAACCTACTAAAAATGCAAACCAATCCCAGACAACTTCGCTGTAGTGATAAAAAAAACTTCTCAAGGTGACCAAAAGCAGTAACGCAGCAGGCAATTCCTTCTTCCAAAATTCATCGTCTTTCGGCTGTTCCCATTAGGGGTCGCCACAGCGAATCATCTGTTTCCATTTCTTCCTGTCCTCTGCGTCTTGCTGTGTCACACCAACCACGTGCATGCCCCCTCTCATGACATCCATAAACCTTATCTTACGCCTTCCTCTTTTCCTGTTACCTGGTAGCGTCATCCCCAGCATCCCTCCTCTGCACATGTCCAAACCGACGTAATCTTGCCTCTCTGGCTTTGTCTCCAAACTTTCAACCTGGGCTGACCCTCTACTATACTTATTCCTAAGCCTGTCCACCCTCATCACACCCAGTGCAAATCTTAACATCTTACTCTGCCACATCCAGCTCTAACTCCTGCCTTTTTGTCAATGCCACAGTCTCCAACCCATATAACATAGCTGGTCTCATTCCCCTCTTGTAGACCTTCCCTTTCACTCTTACTGGTACTCGTCTGAAATCTGGGACTCCTTACCTTTTGCCATTACCACTGCCAAATCTACAGCTTCTTTCAAAACACAATTCAAAGAATATCTAAAACTCTTGGTTATGCTCCTCCCACCCCCTTCCCCACTCTATTACTCCCTGTTACATTCCTCACTTCCTCCTCTTACATAGGTTGTCTGTATCAGCTGAATTATTGTAACCTTGTGGAAGTTTTTTGCTATTTAAAAAAAAAAAAAAAAAATTCATTATTATGTAACAGTTTATTTCGTGTTTTACCAATGTTATTTGAGTTCTGTTTGTGGAGCTTTTCTCCCCGGGCCTCCACTGAAAATGGACATGTATCCAGTCGGACTCTCCCGGTCAACAAATGTAAAATAAAAAAATATATATATAGAAAACATCTTTAATGTACCAGAATTGTAGATCTACAGGACTTAAGTATTTGTGTAAAAATGTACATGTGGTTTTGTCGAGGATTAATATAACAGTAAAAGATGAAGCAAGTGTTCTTGATTCTAAGCAAACTACTGTACATACATTTACATAATGTGCCTTGCATGGTATTTTTATTGGCAGCACTGTTTTTTGTTCATATCCACTCTACTGTACCCTCTGGCCATACCTTGGCAGGCTGCTGTGGGCTTTCTCCCCAGTACCACTTTGGAGAATACATCTTATTTTTTTCTCAGAGCTGATCATTCTGAAATGTTGCCCATAGATGGAGTGTGTGTGCAATGTTGTTGTCTTTCGGCTTTTCTCGGTTAGGGGTCGCCACAGCGGAACTCCGGTCTGCCACTGATTAGCAGTAGATTTTCACAAATGCCGAGGTGCCAGCTCGACGTTCAACTTTCAACGAAGGCACGCCCATTTACACATGTCTTTCGAACACCCACCCAACCGCGGGGAGGACATGCAGACTCCACACAGAAGGCACTCCCCACACTCCAGCCGAGAGTAGAACAGGAGAACCTCTTGCTGTGAGGCAACAACGCTACTGCTGCACCACTGCGGAAGTCTATATTTTTTGTTGGAATTTAGATTTCTGCTTAGTCGGTACTCAGTTGGAAGAACTGGCTGGTTTGCCAGTCTAGCAGTTTTGATGATTCAGACCCTGTTCCACATACAGTTATGTTCAATAGCTGTCTTGGGGAGTAGTGTTCAGTGACACGGGTCCAGCTGCATTCATTTCATTCAGATCATCACATGGAGTGTTTGAGACACAGTGTGCAGGCTCCCGGTAGTAGAGAGGAAGACCATATTTGAGATGAGCCTGCTCTTTTCCACCTAAAACTTCAATCTTGACAACCTTGGCTGAAGATGTGAACCTGTAAAACCAGTATTTTGCATTTTCCTTTTCTCAGTATCCCTACTGATGCTCAAGTGCAAAGGCATGAATCATGATTCATGTCCATGATAGGGCTGTTTATTCACAATTATGTTATATTCTCAATGTAAACTGCAAGAGTATTGGGAGAATTTGTAATGTTCTTTACAGAATTTTGGCACTAGTATCAAGGACAACTTCCACGGTGGTGCAGTGGTAACGTTGTTGCCTCACAGCAAGAGGTTCTCCTGTTTGAGTCTCAGCTGGAGTGTGGGGAGTACCTTCTGTGGTGGAGTCTGCATGTCCTCCCTGCGGTTGGGTGGGCGTTCGAAAGACATGTGTAAATGGGCGTGCCTTCGTTGAAGGTTGAACGTCGAGCTGGCACCTCAGCGTTCGTGAAAATCTACTGCCAGTCATTAGCGGATCGGAGTTCTGCTGTGGCGACCCCTAACCGGGAAAAGCCGAAAGACAACAACATTGAAGGTATCAAGGACCTAATGCATATAGTACATCATGGCTGTTTGTGTGTGCAGTGTCTTTTTAAATATTAAAGAAGTTTTTTTTTTTTTTTGTGCGTATTGTAAAAGTGTTTGTTTGCCTGCTATTTTATCCCCTTAACTGCAACAGTTATTACCTCAGTAATCTGTAGGTGAATGACCACTTATGTTTAGATAAAATGGCTGCAGCTGATCTGTGGCCTGGATGCTTTAAATTTCTTAACATATTGAATTTTAATTGTTTTGCCAGTACCTGAAGTTGGAGTAAAGTAGGTTTTTGATGCATGTCACTAGAAAATAATTCCACTGAGACTCTATCACCACACTGCATATTGGAACATGCCAACTGGTATGAAAGTGAATAGGAATGCACAGGAATGGTGTTTCTTATTCTTATAAAATGGAGTTCCTATACTTTTCATTTAAAATGTTAACTTTGCAACTTTTATTTGGCGCTTTAGTTAAACAATTTATATTTGTTAGATTTCATACAAATACATGAACGTCTCTAATGACTTGCTTTGAAACAGTAATTCTTTAAGGATAAGCTCTTACATCAGAGTTCCTGTAATTTTTGGTCAGCACTTTTATGTTAAGCTTAGCTTTACACAGAGTTCTTCTAAAAGTGTATAAAATTCCTTTACACAGAGTTCTTCCTGAAAGTGTATCAAATTCCACTTAAGTTATAAGAAGTCATGGATTTTAAATGTCTCCAAGTACATTTGCATTGGCTTTGCAGTATTTAGCTTTGGGGTTGGCAACCATTTGTAGAGCCAGGGTGTGGTTATACAGTTCAGAAATTAAAATAGCATACTGGCAGTTTTTAACTAGGCAAGAGTGGTGTTGGGGCCATTTACCTTCCAGTTTTTCCAACTTATTTGTTGCTGTTTTGCAACTTTGTGCTGTAAAAGTTTAATTATACAGTGGGAATAGAGTCCGTGATCTAGCTAGCAGCTTTATGTTTTGGCAAGCCCTTGAAAAGCCTTGGTGTATTGTGTCTGCTGTGGTGGCAGTGCTACTTTGGATATTTAAATGTTCTGATACTACATTCCTTCTGTGGTGACATTTTTGTCCAAGTGTCTATTCAGGTAGAAAAAGATTGATTCAAGTAAAAAAAAATAAAGCCAGTCCCACTGAAGGAGACGAAAAGAAAAAAGTGAGCAGAAGTTTCATAAACTTTTGGTTCATCTCTTTCTTGGCTAGTACCATTATACCTTCCAATTCTGAACAGTGCTATCTCTGGTTTAGCTGATACTGATAACAGTTTGTAGAACTGCATAGCATATATAAACAGGACTAGATCCTACTAGCTTTTTTGCAGATGATTGAAAATAGCAGTGTCTTTTTATCCTGGCTCGCCACTTGGCTTTTCGATGCCCCTTGCAGTGATTTTGTGCATCACCTTAATACTAGTCTGTTTTCGCAATGGAGTTTGACAGTACTTTGCCTCCTCAACTCATGTGTAGGGACTTTTTTTGTTTAGGCTTGTATTTTTTATCCTTTGGATCTGGAAATGGGATGTCATTGTAAACTGCTGCCATTAAAATCCAGTTGAACATCATTTTCAGCTGCCTTCCTGTTAACATTAACTCCACAAAGGTGACGGTATATGCTTTTGTTAACACAGAAACACATGGTGTAGTTTTTCCCTTAAGGTTCAGATTAGGCAACGTTTTGGTGAAAAGTGCCGGAAATCATAACTGTTAAGTTAAAGTTATTTTAAATAAAATTTAAACATTTTAAGTGACATTCTTCCAGTAAACCTACTCATAACAAAAGAGGCTCATCCTATGAATATGTATAGAATGCAGTAAGATGAGACGTGTATTTTACTACATATTGGTTTTGAATAATTCATAAGTGCTTGAATTTTCCACAAGATGATTTTCAGAAGCATACTGCATGTTGTATCACATTCAGTGCCAGTAAACTCGGTAATGAGTACAGCAGTACACGTCCCCAATACTTAATAAAGCTAAGTACTCAAAGCACTGCTTCCATATTCTTTCTGTTGCAAACTTGTGTATGATGGCCTCTGCTTGGCTTAAAAGTTGGCAAATGACCCTACCATGCTTGATCTCTTACATGTTCGTGAAACTAGTAGCACCATAAATACCAAGCATAGGGACCTAACCTACAGTTATTTATCAGGAAACTCTAACTGGGCAAGAAGCCCCTTATCTGAGGAGGCCTGGGGAGAAAAGCTCCAGAATAAAGGTTACAAAACAAACCTATATTCAATGCAGCAGGTGATAATGCAGAACTAGGAGATGGCCAGTAGTACATTGTAACATGAAGCAAACCTAGGAGATGGCCAGTAGTACATTGTAACATGAAGCAAACCTGTTAGTGGAGGGTTCACAGTTGGCGTTACCCTTAGGCGAACTAGGCATCTGCCTAGTTAGAGACACTTACGATTATCTTAAGTAAAGAAATGCTGCAGCTGTTTCTAAAATAACTCTCCTAGTAGTCCATGTTCAAAGCAGCCTCACTTGAGGTGCCCAGTGATGGGAAGTGCTGTGCACCTGCTCTGACCACAGAAATTGTGGGCACCTCTACTCTGTCTCATCCACAGTCTAGACAACAAGTCTGATTTGATGTCTAGGTCTTGGATGGTACAGAGCAGAAAACATGCAAATTGTGATGGTCACACTTAATAACAGTGAGAGTTCTTAGGGGGTGAGACAGTTTTTTTTTTTTTTTTTTTTTTTTTTTTAAACCTGATAGGCACCCTAGAATTATGGACAGTGGGGAGCACTTTGCAGGACTAATGTTGAAATAGGTATTTTACTGTGGCTGGCTGGCATCTGTGTGTTTTTTTTTTTTTTTTTTTTTTTTTTTTTACATTACTGTTCACTATTTAATCTATTTTACCATAGTAAGACATCTTGAAATGTAAGCAGTTAAAGTTGTAATTGCTAGGTATGGATAAAAAAGACTGAATCTAGTGCTCCAGAATGAGCAAACAATCTAATTTGCTTGAAGCAAGTTGGAATATTTTACTGTGGCCACTGACTGTGTTAAAGCTGAAATGTGCTACTGTGTCTGTACTGATTTTTTTTTTTTTTTTTAACATGGTCAGACTTCAGGGTTGTGCATAGTCAACATAGTGGCTATAACTGGTGAGTGGGTAGTGGGCTATCTGTGCATAAGTGACCCTTTTTGTCATTTACTGAATTTAAGGGTCTACTTCACGTTGTCGTAAGCTGACAATATAGAGTCTGATATTGTCAGTGCGACAATATCGAAAGTGAAGAACATCGTGCAAGTAAACGGAAGTCTCCGTAAGGGGAGATTTCCATTTACCTCAATGTAGTGCAGTCTCTGGGTTGGTATATTTAAGTATGGGGGGTACAAGGGGGGGCTTGCCCCCTACCTATGCCATTTAGTTTTTTTAATTTGTTTTTTTTTTTTACGTTATTCAATGTTGTACAATAAAGTTCAACCTTTATTGATTCGATTAAGTAAAATTTCGATAATGTGATATAGATGCATCTGTAAACAATCTAGCTTTGCAGGGCTAGTGTACATCTGTGTGTTAAAAAATGCAGAGTAAAGTGCCAAACTTGAAATACATTACTGTAGCGATTACTTTGTTTTTATCACGGTTTGACTGTTTGCATCTCTGCTATCAACAAACTGCATATGATTGCTTGGTACAGGGATAGTCTTTAAATGCAATGATGACAGTGGATTCATTTTCAATCTGGCTTTGCCAGGCTAGCGTACATTTGTGTAAAGTATTTTGGAATATTTTACCATGGTCATTTGTTGCAAACCATGGTCTGACATCTGAGGTGCATACAGATAATTAGCTGTAACTGAGTATAGAGTCTGATTAGCAGTGACTTGCTCATCTGATCCCTGTTCAGTAGTCACTGATATGGCCTGCTAGAAACAGCATCGCACAATGCATCATTGCTGTGGCTCATGCTTGTATGTGCGTATTTGGGAGATGCAGTGTAGTTTAGTAACTTCTTTCATTTTCTGCCACTGTCAGATGTCAGCATTGCGCATAAGTTGTCTTTTTTTTTTTGGTGGTCCAATAGAATGTATTTGAAAGCAAATGACACTGGCATGGTGGTCTTGCAAGGACCTTTGATAGTTCTTAGTGCTTGGTTTTCTAATTGAGTTCTTGGCAGTGGCTCACTCTTGTGAAGTCTGCATATTCCCCACTGTCCTTGAGATTTATCTAGGTGATGTGGTTTTCCCAGACGCCTCCAAGAAATTCCCTAGGTGAACTGGAGTTTTTCTGATGTGCCTGTTAGATGAGCATGGAGTGGGTGTCTGTGTGAAAAAAGGATATCACAATTTATTTATTTTTTTAATTTGTAGACAGTGTTGGTAGTTTCATATATAACTGTTTTGTTTAGCAGTATAAGCAATACTGGCAAATTCATCACAGAACATCAAGTCTCTTAGCTACTGCTAGTCTGGCATCCCCCTCAACTCTGTCCTAAGTGGATTTTCACACAAGCTTACTAGCGACCCATCTTCAAATTCTGCCCTGAGCTTCACCTAATCTAAAACTTTCCTTCTTCAGAAGTGTGCACAGAAGGAATCTGCATACATCTTTCATCAGGGATAGGGACATTGGAATTATTCCTATATTTTTTTTCTCCCAAGCTAGAGGTCTAAACTAAATTTCATTAGCTTATCTAGGGCTGTATACTGTTTAATGGCAGCATATTGGACTACATTACTGCGATTATTTTTTCACTTCCCTTAAAATCAAACATAGATGCATATATGGGTGCCTTTCTTGGGAATAGGGATGAGGAGGAGGCATGCTGTATATGTGTAAAATGGCAAAAACTTGAAATATGACTGAGATCATCTGTTCTTTTTGGTTTCATCTCAGTCTAATACCATAAATCTATTTGCGTAGCACACCAGATCATCTAGGGCTGGCCTAAGAGAGAGAAGGATTTTCTGGGAAAGAAATTTTACCTATGGAATAAGCTTTGTCTCCATAACAAACAAAGAAGCTCCATATTTCTTTAATTCTATTTAAAAAAAAAAACAAAAAAAACTGTAAATTCACCCCAAGATTGAGCCCCGCCCCCATGGTCAGGTGAGTAGGTAGTGGGAAATGTTGTTGCATAATATCTAAATATGAATTGAAGTACAGAAGCAGATGTATTCCCCAATAACCCCTTCTCACATATAGCAGTAGACATACTGCCCAGTAAACCTGGACAGTCAAGTATGCTTTTTCACAACACAAAAAGCATCTGTCTTAAACTGCCTTTTTTCACTCTTGCCTACCTACAGGCCCAAATGCATAGACAGACAAAGCTGGTAGCAGTCCAATGTGAGTACTGTTTTGTTGCATGGGCTGTTAAGGATCTTTGCATAAATGAATGGGAATCTCCTGTGACTTCCTTGACTCTCACTAATTCATGTCTCATGTCAAGTATAAAAGGCAAACTTTTCAGCACAAACTATTTTTATACTGGTAGGTAGTATTCTTTAGGTTCTGGGTCTTAAACTGGATTTTATAAGTTGCAGTAACTAAGTTTATAATATTTTGTAAGTAACTTACAGTATCCAAGCAAGTGCTCAAGCTACATGCATACTTGTCAGCAGCATTTTGTTCATCCAACTGAGAGCTTTCATGTGAGGCTAAGCAGGTCTGTTGCTGCTGTTTAATAGACAAGATACTTAGAAAAACATGAAATGTATAACAATATAATTATATGAACAACAATTATCTTTATCTTCAATAGAAATAGGCCAAATATCAATACAGTTGTGTTTTCCATTGTGTAAGCTTTGATTTTCTAAAATACGTTGTATGTAGCATGGTTTTGGAATTATTGATGGAAATATGAACAAGCAATTTTTGATTTAATTGCATAAAATATGTATTTTAGTTTGCGAGCTAAGCGACACCAATTTGAATATATAGAGATAATGTGCATTAGTATTAGGTCAGTCTTTCAAAGATTTATAGTTTACACTGCAATGTTTATTTTACATGTTCTTTTTATGGTTTGATACACTACTTATGTTTTTTTTATTGGACACTTTTATGATTATATTCACCTATCAGCAGAGAGCCTTGTTCAGTTTAATGATTGCATTGGTTAGTCTTATATGATTGGTTTTATTTCCACTTAATTATTTATGAAGCTTGTTTTGATTGGACAGCTCTGATTTTTATGGACCAATAACGTAAGGAGTTTTATATGGATTACATCTTGATTGATGGTATATATGTAGATTTTATTAGTGTTGATGAGAGTGTGTGTCTTTCATGATTTTTTTATATGAAACTATTGTTTAGCTTATGTTACTTAGTTTCTGATTGGTCTTCGTAGATTTTTCATGTTTCTTGGTCTGAAGAAGTGGTTGTCCACTGCAAAAGCGCTTACCCTTGTTTTGTGAATAAACTTTATTATTTTTACAGCTGTGGTGGTTGTACTGGGGTTTCTTTATTTTCTATGGTTTATTTGTTGCTCCTGGTCCAGCTTTCACCTGTATACCAGTCCTGTACAGTGGATATAAAAAGTTTACACACCCCTGTTAAAATGTCAGGGTTTTGTGATATAAAATAAAAATTGGACCACAATAAATGGTTTTAAAAGTTTTACCACCTTTAATGTGACCTATATTGTACAATTCAATTGAAAAACAAATCTGTTAGGGGAACAAATATAAAAAATAAACGTACAATACGCTGGTTGCATAAGTGTGCACACCCTTAAACTAATACTTTGTTGAAGCACCTTTTGATTTAATTTAAAGCATTCAGTCTTCTTGGGCAGGAGTCTGTCAGCATGGCACATCTTGACTTGGAAATATTTGCCCACTCTTCCTTGCAAAAGCGCTCCAAATCTGTCCGATTGCGAGGGCATGTCTTGTGCACAGCCCTCTTCAGGTCATCTCACATGAAATTCACCTCTAAACCTCAGTATATATACAGCTGTGATGTTAGAGGTGAATTTCTGTGGATCTGATGAAGCAGTGATGCGAAAGCGCTTATCCGTCTTTTATATACTACAATAAACAGTTTATTGGTACATGCTGCCTAGCTGTTTAGCGTTTATTCCTTTGGATTTCACTACATGAAGATTTCTCCTGTTCAGGTTTATTCTACAGGATTTCATTACATGAAGATTTGTCCTGCTCACGCTGGGGATTATTATTGTTTGGTTTGATTATACTCTTTTGCTGTACACCCCAGCGCTAACCTGTAGCGAGACTAGAGAGACTTTATTGAATCCAAAAAGACTGAAGACGTAAATCTAGAAAACTCTTTGCATCCACTTTTGAGTGTTCACTCGGTGATGAGACAGTCGTATGTAATTTCACATGTGCAAGTCATAATTTGATTTCAGGACTGCTGAAGATTTTGGTGTAGAATTTACATATTGCAAGGAACCATACTTTGAAAAAGTTTTGAAATGGTTCTCTAACTTGAAACAGCATTAATTACTTTACTATAATATTTAGAAGTGAGTCCACATGTTTGCTTTGCTTTGTGTTGACTGAGACAGATGTGCTTGCTTTTTTTTTGTGTGTGTGTTCATCAAAGATTGATACTCTGCTCAGTAAATTGAGTTATGAACTTGAAGCTGAAAAGTTATTTAAAGCACAGAGAGGTTGTTGTAAAACATTTGCCAAATGTTATGTAACAGAAACATTTGGTTAAGACTGTTTGTGTGGTGAAAGTGCAATTTAATAGAGGCTCATGTACATTGTAGAAAAATGGGCCATGTGGGTGGAGAGTTTGAAAAAAAATTAGATTGGCAACTTCTGTTTAAAACTGCACAAATTGTGTTCTGTGTTTCTAGGTGAAGTAAAGCAGACACAGATTTCTGCAAGTGCAGCTGTTAATGTGGCTGCATGTAAGTGCCTGGTTCTCCTTGTCAGTTCCTGGCTGGAGTACCATCTCTGTGAAGTTTGCATATCCTCACTGTATACCTGTGAACACTCCGTTTTTTATTTGCCTATTGTCTTGCCTCTCTCCAAAATTTTTGATTCTTATGGTAAATCACAAAAGATTACAGTTTAGTAATGCCAGAAATTAGATAGACAGAGGTGTGTGGTGTGTGTTTTTTTTTTTTTTTTTTTTTTTTTTTTTTTTTATGCATTTCCTCAACTGACTTTGCCTGATGGAAACTAGATTTATAGGTTGTTACTAGGCTAATGACCACTAGGGCCCTTACGAGCCTAGCCATCATCGCCATCAGCAGCCCCCTTTTTCCCATTTTTCTATGTGGGGTTGGGGTATCATGTTAACTGTCGCCATCTCTCTTCAGTGCCTCACTCCTGCCTTCTTCGACACTCATGCCTGACTGTCTCTTTTCTCATATGATCCATCCATCTCTTTGCTGGATGTCCTCCATTTCCTCTTACCTTTTTCCTGTTTGTCCCAAATCTGCTTTACCAGATTGTCTCCTGCTTTTCTGCACATGTGTCCAAACCACTGTAATCTTTTCTGCAATTTGAGCTACTTTAGCTTTTGCTCTTATGTCCTCATTTCTTAGTCTGTCCCACAGTGTGCATCCAACCACCCTTCTCAGGCACTTCATTTCCATGACCTGTAGCTTCCTTATTGAATAGAATGATGCATTTTGTAACATGCAAACAAGTCACCTCAAATAAATTTACAATTGTTACTTGTCAAAGAATGGAAAACTGTGCTAACGTTTCTGTAACTGTGTTGTTATAGTGTTTCCTAAAGGTTACTTAGAAACAATCTCTGCAGGCACTGTTATGCATATCACTCCATATTTTGTTATCCCTTGCAAGTTAACAACTTAGTGCTGTATCAATGCCAAAAATCAATACAACAAATAGGGGGAATTAATAGTTAAATTAGACAGATGCTCATTGTCTGCACATCATAAGTACATATTTCTGTCCCCTTCCTCCTTTTTAATGGTAAGTTCATGGCCACAGTCCGCTACAATCATCAGCTCGCTAGCATTTGCAATGTTCTGCTAGTTGTTACATTCCAAAACAAATACCATTTGCATTTCATTTTTTTTCAAGCTGCCTGCTGCTCAAAATAAGTTCAAAGGGAAACCTGGTCTGCAGCACTTAGAATCTTAGATAAACAAAATTAGAATTTATTACTAGTGACTGTTGCACTGGTTGGCTTGGCGAATGAGTGGGACTACTAAGCTGGGGGCAGACTGCACTTTTACAGTCACTTCATTATCCTGAGATGTCTCCCCCAGAGATGTCTCCCCCAGATAACTGCATCTCCCAACACAGATCAATGCTACAAAAAAGCCCCTCTAACTGTCATGGTGGAAATTGGTAAATGTACAATAAGACAGGCACTCTGTCTGTACCACTACATATTCTATGATGTGGTTTGTCCTGCAGGTCACAAAAGCAAATATGGGGGGTTACACACATACACAGTTCCACATTTAAATATGGCTCTCTTGTTGTTCATTTTTTTTCTCCAGCAGTATTTCTGGCACAAGTAAAAATGTTGACAATTTAATTTTTAGTAATGCAGTCTTCAAAGGTAGTGAAATAGTAAACACTCCATGGGTATGTTTTGCCTTTATATAATTAAATGTAGCATTTCATTCTAATTCTGTGTATATCTGCTGTTTGACTTAACATACTGCATTAATATATTTTTGATTGCTTTTTTTTTCCTTAGAACTTATTTTGTGTGTGCGAACACATTTAGAAAATCTGATGTATTTGCTTATTTTATGTTGGTGCTTTTCTCTTCATACCTTCATGGAAAATGGACTCCGCCCAGTAAGACAATATTAGTTAAAGTGAAATGAATAGTCTTCTTTTGGTTGTTCCCGTTAGTGGTCGCCACAGCGGATTATCTGTTTCCATTTCTTCCTGTCCTCTGCATCTTGCTCTGTCACACCAACCATCTGCATGTCCTCTCTCTCACTGTATCAATAAACCTTATCTTAGGCCTTCCTCTTTTCCTGTTACCTGGTAGCTTCATCCTTAGCATCTTTTTCCCAATATACTCAGCATCCCTCCTCAGCACATGTCCAAACCAACATAATCTTGCCTCTCTGGCTTTGTCTCCAAACCTTCCAACCTGGGCTGACCCTGTAATATACTTATTTCTGATCCTGTCCACCCTCGTCACACCCAGTGCAAATCTTAACATCTTTAACTCTGCCACATCCAGCTCCAACTCCTGCCTTTTTGTCAGTGCCACAGTCTCCAACCCATATAACATAGCTGGTCTCACTACCCTCTTGTAGACCTTCCCTTTCACTCTTACTGGTACTTGTCTGTCACAAATCACTCCTGACACTTTTCTCCACCCACTCCATCCTGCCTGTACTCTCTTCCACACTCACCATTACTCTGAACCATTAATCCCAAGTATTTAAACTCCTTCACCTTTGCCACCTCTACTCCTTGCATCCTCTCCATTCATCTGTCCTCCCTCTCATTCACACATACATATTCTGTCTTAGTCCTGCTGACCTTCATTCCTCTTCTCTCTAGAGCATATCTCCATCTCTCCAGGGTCTCCTCCACCTGTTCCCTACTCTCACTACAGATCACAATGCCATCTGCAAACATCATAGTCCATGGTGACTCCTGTCCTGATCTTGTCTGTTCACCTGTCCATCACTATTGCAAATAAGAAAGGGCTCAGAGCCGATCCTTGATGTAATCCCACCTCTACCTTAAACGCATCCGTCACTCCCACCACAGACTTCACTGCTGTCACACTACTCTCGTACTTATCCTGTACCACTCTTACATACTTCTGACACTCCTGACTTCCTCATACAATACCACAACTCCTCTCTAGGCACCCTGTTATATGCTTTCTCTAAGTCTACAAAAACACAATGCAACTCCTTCTGACCTATCCTGTACCACTCTTACATACTTCTCTGACACTCCTGACTTCCTCATACAATACCACAACTCCTCTCTAGGCACCCTGTTATATGCTTTCTTTAAGTCTACAAAAACACTACAAACTAATCACCCTGGATATACATATCCCACCTCCACCCCCAGCACAAAAGACCACAGTGAAAAACTTCTCAAAAGCAGACTTCACTCTTCTTAAGACTGAGATGGTATCCTTTAAGCCCACTGGGCCAGTGGATACCACATCCCACAATGCCAAATCCTTCACAAATGCTTTCTATGGACATCTCCAAGAATGCATGGATCATGCAATCCCAAATAAATCCAAGTCCCTCTCCACCAAAGGCAAGCGTCCTGTGTGGTGGACCTCTGCCATTAACAAATTGTATAACAAAAGAAGGAAGCTACTGCATGATATTCCCATAAAGGGAAGACATATCTGATCAACATTAGCAGAAAACTACATTCTCTCATAAAAACATCCAAGGCCAACTTTGAGAGAAAAATCGCTAAGGACACTAAAGATAACCACAAAGCCTTCTTCAGCTATGTTAGAAACCTGGGCGGAAACCCTCAGATATGCTCAGAGTTAGTTCACAACAACAAAAAATACACTGAACCCACAGATATTGCCAACATTCTGGCTGACAGGTTCAGTGCAAATTTCTCCCCTCCCTCACCCCCAAAAGAAGAAATGCTTATCCCAGCTGAATGTAATCTCCTGTCATCTCAGATGTCCAAGTGAGAACCTCCCTCAACAAAGCTTAAAACACAGCATCAATGGGACCTGACGGTATCCCGGGTTGCGTGCTACGTGAACTCCAAGAGGAGCTAAACCCGCACATAAAAATGCTATTTAACCTTAGCCTTACTACAGGATATGTACCTGAACACTGGCGTACAGCAACAGTGGTCCCACTCCACAAAGGGGGTACCTCTACAGACCCTGGGAACTACCGCCCCATAAGCTTAACCAGCCTGGTCTGCAAAGCTATGGAAAGAATCATTATGGAACTCATAAACCGAGACATAGGGGACCTACAGACACTTGGCCCCACCCAGTTCGGCTTTGTAAAGGACAGATCCTGCCTTTTGAACCTGGTTGACTTTTTTGAAACAGTCACTAGAGCCATTGATGAGGGCAAAGCAGTCCATACAGCCTACCTGGACTTGGCTAAGGCCTTCGACACAATACCCCACTCGGGCATCATAGATAAGCTCACCAGCTTAAATGTAAACCCTTATGTCACTAGATGGGTTGCAAAACTGGCTAAAGGACAGAACCCATAAAGTTAAAATCGCTGGAGCAATGTCAGACTCAAAGCCAGTCACAAGTGGTGTCCCACAGGGATATGTCCTTGGACCCCTCTTGTTCGGCATTTATTTCTCAGATGTTAAAGCAAACATGGGAGGTTTGTGGCTGACAAAGTTCGCAGATGACTGCAAACTAGGCGCCATAGTCGATACACCAGTGGGACACATACATCCTGCAAAAAGGCCTCACAGAAACGGACAACTGGTGCCGGAGTCACGGCCTTAAACTAAATGCCAAAAAATGTATAGTCCTCCCCTTTGGGAAAAACAAAGTACCCACAAATTATCACATAGACAGCAACCCACTGAGTACGGAAAAAGTAATCTGAGACCTAGGGACCCAAGTCGACAGCGACCTCTCATTTGACACCCACGTTGCCAAAGTGGTTAGAAAAACATTCTACCTTGCACACCTCATCATGAAGGGATTCACATCCAGATCCAAGGATGTCATTGTACCCCTATACTCCTCCCTCATCAGACCCATGATTGAGTACAATGCCCCATTTGGTATGTACCTCACCTGGCATTTGCAACAGCTGGAGAGACCACAAAAGTACCTCACCAAGAGGATCAAGGGTCTCCAACATATGTCTTATTCTGCCAGACTAAAGAAACTCCAGCTCTATTCAGTAGCATACCGCCTGCTCAGAGGTGATCTCTGCCTGATGTACAAGGCCATGTCCAATCAGGATCTGATGGACATGCTCCACCTCAAAAAATCTGAATCCATCAGTACCTCGAGAGCTAAAGACTTAAACCTCGGCACAAGTATGAATAGGACATGCTGGAGGGATAGATTCATAACCCAGAGGCTTCCCATGCTTTGGAACAAGATCCCAGTTCATGTTAGGCAGAGCCCCTCACTGACTCTCAAGAGAAATCTTGATGAGTGGATGGGAGATGCTAGACAGGGGCACAGTAAACTAATTCTATTATATAAGGGGGCCTTCATTGTGCCACTAGTAGACAGAGGCACAGTATTCTAAATCTATTCTGTGCATTTTTGTACCATTTCATGGGGTGGCGAAAGCCACATCACTATGGCTAGGCTTGCAAATGCCCCAGGGCAGATAGCCTAGTACTAAACTATGAAACTATAAACTCCTTCTGACCTTCTCTGTACTTCTCCATCAACACTCAAACATAGCATCTGTAGTGCTCTTTCCCGGCATGTAACCATACTGCTGATCACTAATCTCACGTCCCTTCTTAACCTTGCTTCCACTACTCTTTCCCATAACTTAATGCTGTGACTGATCAATTTAATCCCTCTGTAGTTACTACAGCTCTGCATCTAACCCTTATTCTTAAAAAAATCTGTAACAAAACACTTCCTCAGGTATCCTCTCACTTTCCAAGATTTCATTAAACAATCTGGTTAAAAACTCCACTGCCATTTCACCTAAACACCTCTATGCTTCCACAGGTATGTCATCTGGACCAACAGCCTTTCCATTCCTCATCCTCTTCATAGCTAAACTTCCTCCTTGCTAATCCACTGCTTTTCATGATTCACTATCCCCACATCATCCAACCTTTTCTCCCTCTCATTCTCTTCATTCATCAACCCCTCAAAGTACTCTTCCCTCACACTCCTCCTCCTTCTTGATCACCAACGTCATCCTACAAACCACCATTCTATGCTGATTAACTACACTTTCCCTGGTCACCACTTTACAGTCTCCTTCAAACTGGCCCTCCTACATAAGATATAATCGACCTGTGTGCATCTTCCTCCACTCTTGTATGTCACCCTGTGCTCCTACCTCTTGTTAAAATACATATTCACCACAGCCATGTCCATCCTTTTCGCAAAAATCCACTACCATCTGACCTTCTGCATTCCCTTTTTAAACACCATACCTACCCATCACTTCCTCATCTCCTCTGTTCTCCTCACCAACATGCCCATTGAAATCTGCTCCAATCGCCACTCTCTCACTCTTGGGTACAGTCAACACCACTTCATCCAACTCGCTCCAAAATTTTTCTTTCTCATCCATCGCACACCCAACTTTTGGAGAATATGCATTAACAACATTCATCATTACACCCTCAATTTCCAGCTTCATAACTCCTACGCCATTTCTCCTCCCATCCACACCATGATAAAACAATTTTAACCCACCTCCGATACACCTATCCTTACTCCCCTCCCATCTGGTCTCTTGTACACACAATATACCAACCTTCCTTCCTGTCCATCATATCGGCTAGCTGTCTCCCTATACCAGTCATACTGCCAACATTCAAAGTTCCGACCCTCACTACCATAGTCCTAGCCTTTCTCCTCTCTTCCTGCCTTCAGCCATGCCTTCCACCTCTTCTCCTCCTTCAGCCCTCAGTAGCCCATTTTCCACCAGCACCCTGTTGGCTAACAGTACTGGTGGCGGTTGTTGTTAACCTGACCGATCCGGTATGTAAATATCTACTGCTGTTCGCATGAAATATTTGGTGAAGTTTTACGCCGGATGCCCTTCCTGATGCAACCCTTCCCATTTATCCAGACTTGGGACCGGCACAAAGAAATGCACTGGCTTGTGCAAAATAGCTTTAATAATTTAATGCTGCACAGCACTGTTCTGACCTATCACAAAAACAAATAATTTTATGAATTTAATTCTGCACAGTGCTGTTTGACCTATCACGGTATTTGTTTTGCTTTTCCATAGTTCTATTTGCATTGAAAAAAAGAAGTACAGATCCCTTGAGTGGGTGTTCATGCTACCAATGGATTTACAAATGCATAACAGATATAGCAAACTAGGGTCTGTTGAGGCTGCATACAAGAGGCAGAGATGGTCTCTTAGCCTGTATGACAGAGTAGAGAGGCAAAGCTTTGAGAAGATCTGCATGTTTTTTGTGATTTCGGCCACTGAGAAGGTCTGAATAGTTTGAATGACATGGTCCCTTGAATTCTCTTAGTAAGAAAGCGTGATTGCTCCAATTGTGACAGCTACATACCAAATGGGGTATTATATTCTAGGACTGCCCTGAAGAGAGATGAGTACAGTGGAATGATTACACCCCCTGACAAGAATGCCATACCTTAAGTATAAATTGTTCAATGATAATTGACTGCCTTACAATACTGGATATGTGGTGATCCAAGGACAGTTCATTGTTAACATATGCTCCCAGATCCCCAACTATGGGATTAACTTTCAAGGGTGTTTTGTCAAAGTGACATACAAGAGAAGTCATGCTTGCCAAAAGATTTGATTATGCATTTCTTGGCATTTAGAATTTGTTTACAGTTCTGAAACCAGCTATTAGTTGGGGAAAGGTCTTCTTGGAAGGATTCTGATGTCCTCTGGTGAGGTTTATAATGGCACCAACTTTACAATTACCTGCAGACTTCATCGGCCATAACCCCTTAGCATTTGCTTAGGCCTCAGAGAAGAAAATGCCAAAGAGAGGCCCAAGAACTGAACCCTGAGGTACGCCATCAGTGGCAGACCTTTTGGATAAAGTACAGCCACCCTCCCTAATTTCCTGTTTTTTTTTTTTTCTCCTTTCTTTCTCTATGCAACAAGTTACATACGAATTTACACTTAGCTGGGAGAATTACATAAGAATTTACACTTAGCTGGGAGAATTTATCTATGGATACCACAATGTGAGATGGTGTTGAAGGCCTTTGTGAGGTTTACTTCAGTAAACTTGAAGTTGACCAGGTTAAGCAGGACCCGCCCTTGACTAAACTGAAGTGGCATGGACAGTCTGTAGGTTACCCATACTGATCCTTTCCATAGTCTTGCAGATGAGGCTAGTCAGGATTATGGGTCTGTAATTAATTACCTGGGTCTGTTGGCGTTCTACCTGTTCCTGTCCTCCACTCGGCTGACATGAAGCCTGTCTAGAGGCTGATACTGAATAACCTCTGTATAGCATCTAAATTTCAGGCTAACCAGCAGCCAAGTCCAGTATGTTATATGGGCCCCACAGTAGTAGTATGCTTGGATAGTGCTTTAAAATCTTGTGTTTTGGGAGACTGAGACTGTAAATTCAGGCATGTGATTTGGGAATATAACAGCGGAGTGAAGTTAAGACTAAATCTGTCTGCTACTCTAGTGGCTATGTCCTTTAAGTCCAGGTATGTGATACTTTTAGCTCTGCACAGAGCTGGGCATTACTTCTGGTATTTTTAACATAATTAAAGAAGTACTTGTGAAACAGTATATCCAGTGCAAAATGAGCAATTTATTAAAAATGTATTTATTCAAATCTGAAGTCTTGAAACAGAAAAATGTGGTGATTCAGGTAAAGCGTTAATTTTTTTGCTGGCCTTTTAATAAATTGCTCATTTTGCACTGGACATACTGCTTCACAACTGCTTTTGGATTTTACTGGTTCCCCTTTTGGGTTGCAATTGTTTCTATTCTTTGTATAGTTAAAGAAGGCTTTGTGATCATAAGTCTGGGTGGCGCCAAGTTGCATAATCAGATTCCATTAGGTTAGAGTACATGACTTCTACTCAAACTGGAAGAATCCTGTTCATTTACAGAATACTTTATTGTACTGTCATTACATCAAAAGTAAAATCTTCATATACATATATCCAGAAAGCGAATGTTCGGAGCTACAATCTTAGGATGCATTCTCCACCAGAATGTCTTACAGTTGTCTGATAATGTCACTATGAACTCGCAACAAGGAGCAGGCTACTGCCTTTCTTACATGGGTACCACATACAGGAAGTGCATCTCACTCATAGTAAAACATCTACATTATTTTCTATTTTCAGTGGGGGTGGAGGAGGATATATGACCTCTGCCAAAAAGGAAGGGTGAAATTATGTCCAAATGTGTGTGCACTAGGTTGTCATATCTGTAATTATTTGCAAGTCATACACATTTCATCAGACAAGGCAATAAAGAGTAAGGACTAAAATCTCATGTACTGCCAAAGTTTGGATTTGTGAAGGGCCGATCTTGTCTCCTGAACCTGATTGAATTCTTTGAATCAGTCTCCAGAGCCATGGACAAGGGTAAGATGGTCCACACAGCCTATCTAGACCTTGCCAAGGCCTTTGACACCATCCCCCACTCTGGAATCATAGATAAACTTACTAAGTTGGGCATTAATCCCTATGTCACCCAATGGGTTGCTAAATGGCTTACTGATGGAACCCACACTGTAAAAGTAGCCGACTCCAAATCCAGCTCCAGACAAGTGACAAGTGGAGTACCTCCTGGTTCAGTCCTGGGGCTGCTCTTGTTTGGCATCTGCTTCTCTGAAGTACAGGTCAACACTAAGGGACTCTGGCTAACAAAGTTTGCAGATGACTGCAAACTGGGAGCCATTATTGAATCCCCAAATGATGTGGATACTCTACAAAAGGGCCTTACAGAAACAGATGCTTGGTGCCAGAGCCATGGGCTCAAGCTCAATGCCAAGAAATGTATTGTTATCCCCTTTGGGAAAAAAACATGTATCCATGAATTACCATATAGGTGGCAGTACACTAAACATAGAAAGTGTGATAAGAGACTTAGGGACACAGGTGGACAGTGGTCTCACCTTCGATAACCACATCGCCACAACAGTCAGGAAATCCTTCTATGTGGCACACCTCATCACGAAGGGCTTTTCATCCAGAAAAAAGGAGGTTATTGTCCCACTGTACTCATTCCTCATTAGACCCATTATAGAATACAACGCCCCATTTGGTATGTACCTCTCAATAAATCTGCAACAACTGGAAAGGCCTCAGAAATACCTCACTAAAAGAATCACAGGCCTAAAGCAGATGCCCTACGCTGACCGCCTTAAAAAAACTCCAGCTATACTCTGTCGGATATCGTCTACTCAGAGGCGATCTCTGCTTAACATTACAAGGCCATGTCAAACCCAGAGCTGTTGGACATGCTACACTTAAAGAAATCCCAATCCCTCAGAACTACACGCTCCAGGGATCTAAACCTTGTCATCACAATAAACAAAGCATGCTGGAGGGATAGGTTCCTGACCCAGAGACTCCCCAGACTCTGGAATAGATTGCCCATACATGCCAAGCAGAGTGCCTCTTTGGACCTCTTCAAGAGGAACCTTGACGATTGGATGGGAGAAAGGAAATTCACCCCAGGGATCACGTCAGTCGCCCTGCTAGACAGGAGTCCAGGGAAGAAATAGCCAGGGAATTGTTATGGCTAGGCTTGTATAGGCCCTAGGGCCGATAGCCTAGTACCAACCTATGACCCTACGTGTTGCCATACAAAAAGGGATTAAGAAACAGGGAATACTTGAGGGGAGAATGTCAGTCTTCAACATGTTTTCTACCAGATTATCTTTAGAATCCCCAAAAACATGCAGATGTTTCTACTTAACATAAATGCAGATGTTGGAGTGTGTCTTCATTGTGGCAGTGATAACTACTTGGGATTTCATGTTGTGGCTGCTTTGGCAGGTCTGAATATCAGAGATCTATTCCCCTCCGCCTGGCCAACACCCTCTCCACCTACTTCTGGTAGTCAGAGTATGTATAAGGGCTATCATCCAATGCCATTTTCTCAAGTCATTTTTGCCCTCACAGGACTGCATCCCCACTGTCCTAGTCTTAAACCAGAAGCACAACCCATCCACATAGTCCCTAGCTCATTAGCACCCATGTGGTGTAGAACGTCACACCTCTAGCAGCCTCTTGCATTCCAGAACATTTAGGCTTTTAAGCCAATTTTTCAGGAAAACAAATTAAATGTTTTATGAATAAAAGCTATCAAAATGGTACAGATAACAATGTTATCAGTAAGAATTCCATAAATCCTCAAATTATAATGCAAACTCAGAATTATTTTGTCAAACTTTCACAAACTGGCACATCTTGTAAACTGTACAACCTAGACATACATTGTTAGAACACTTTTTTTTGTTAACCATACATAGATTTCACATGACAGCTAGAACTTATCTGTAGGCATACGAAAATGCGCATAATTGTATAATCAATAACTGAATCTCTCTCAAGATGTGCAACTTACACTGCAAATAATGACAGTTTTCTTCTATATCTAAGGTTTCATCTTAAGCCATCTAATAGTTTGTAAGTCACTTGTTTTTAGAAGTATTAAGAACATATAGAAATAATAATGTATCATAATATACAACAATTAGCAATGTTGCCAGTAGTGTGCGATACAAATGGACAATAACAATCTTCAAGTCTACCATCTTGGCGTTTCACACCACACCATACTCCAATAGCATGTAGGTCTTTCAGTTTTGAAGATATACATATTTTTATATTTATGTTCAAGGACAAAACGAACAGTGTTTAATTTCTTTATTGCAGTACAATGTTCATCAACAATCTTAGTGCTATTTTGTTAATAAGGCCTTGCCATAATACTATTATTAGCTGACAAACTGCTTAAAGAAGCTGGACCCACAAAAGGTCTGGACACCATAAGCAGCTACTGGTGTTAACTGGCATTTCAGGCTTGTACTAAAACATTATTTCAGAAAGTATAAACCAGCTAATTATTCTAAGTGACCACCCAAGCTTTTTTAAAAAAAAAAAAAAAAAAAAAAAAAAAAAAAACTTTACGTATTTTGAAAGGTGTGTGTGTGTGTGTACACGTTAAGAACAGGGAAAACTGCACCACTCTATGAAGCTCTAACAAATCAACAGTATTTTGTACATTTCTAAAAAGTCTCACAGGATGCAAACACAAAGTGGAAACTTAAGAGGCAGTTAAGTCAGTAAACCTGCAAGGTGCGATAAAGCATTTTAAGATTTTATATCTGATAACTAAGAAGTTCAGATTGATGGCCATATTTTAACTTGCATCTCAGGAACAGAAATCTACAGATGATGAGGGCAAGTCATGCAACTGTATTCATTTGCAGGCCAGGAAATTTGCACAGCAGTATGTAAACGCACAAAATATGCGGGTCGAGTACAAAACAAAATAATGTAATTAAATACTAAGCAGAACTGACTCTCTCAAATGCATTCGATTTAAACATAAATTGAACACAAAATATCCTAAACAGTCACCTTCCCACACACCAACAATCCAAAAATTGACAAGGAATCATATGTTCATGCCAAAACAACTTCTAAAAACATTATTTAAATAAAAAGCTTTGAAAACAGCATAATTAAAAAGGCTTATTTAAAGTGCAGGCAATAACTTGACATGTTATTTAAATCAATGCAATTTAATCCTAGAGATTTTCCAGCTGCTCAAAACATAACAGTTGAAATCGTAATTTCTGTATGTAAAACCACACAGTCTCTCTCAGCTCATTTAGGAGTACAACTACGCCACTAAAAAAATAAAAGATAATACACCGTATGCAAACAGTTCTAAATATACTAATTTCAGCATATGAATGCAGGTGATTTTAATAATGTCCTAGATGCAAAAGAAATACAGCTGATGGGATGAGTTTAGAGAATCCAGCTGATGGGATGAGTTTAGAGAATCTACTTTATCAAAGGGGAAGGTAATGCGCTCCCAAGATGTAGAACAAAAATGTACCACACTGTAGCTTCAGAACTAGTGTGACTCTGCTAGTTTTGCCAAACGGCTTTAAAAACATACGTTGACCTCCACAGCAGAGAACAGTTTACAATAACCCAGGAAGTGAGATTTTTTGAAACTGTAGTGAAGTGGTGGTGGGACACGTCAACTGACCTTCCCCCACAAGTCAACCCTTTCCATTTATCTTGGGCTCACACTAGAGAGAAATGAAGGAGACGTGGTTTTAACTGTATTTGGCAAGAAAGAAGGTTGGCTAACCCAACATCTTCATCCAGAACCTCAAAACAACAAGGCACATCAGTCAAAGCAGGCTGACATATGCAATTAAACAGAGATACAATGCAAAAAGGATAAAGTTATGTGGTTTAACACTATGTAGTAGTACATAGGGACCGCAGGCACTTGTCAGAATTATGCTGATAAAGTAAATTCAGTCACTTCTGAAACATCCTATTAACACTAATTTCTAAGACATTAGACAGCTATACAAATATTGATACACAAGAAGAAAAGTTTTAAAAAATACTGAGCAAGAGACGCACACACAACCAGGGGTTCCCCATTATATTTGTGGCATTTGCAAAGTGCTTAATCAGCTTAGACTTGAGCACATATTTTCCAAAAACTTTTTTATTTTCATTATAAACATACGCAAACGTACATATAACAAATACAACATATGCAAACGTACATATAACAAATACAATAAAATAATAACAAAGCTATTTACAATATTTACATTCATCCATGATAACTTCTCATAGATAAAATGATTATCAGTATTTGTTCAAAAGGTTTTCCAATTTTTGCCATGCTATGTTTTATGAGTTCTATAGCAAATGGTTTGCAGTTATTTTTTACAAACAACTTTTGCTAAATTAATAAATTCTTTAAACATCAAATCTAGTTTACTTTTCCAGTAATAACTTTTCTGGCAATTGCAAGAATTGACCAGAGTAACTGAATCTGAGATTCAAGTATTACATTAGGTATAGGAACATTGAATAGGATTAGTGAGTTAGAAATATGACCGTTTTCAGACCATAAAGCCTTTACAAAATATCTGAAGTCTTTCCAGTATTGAATAACATTTCTACATTCAATGAACATGTGAACCCAGTTGGCCTCTAGCAAGTCATCACATTTCCAAACATTTACTTTCCCGTTTTTTTAGTACAAGATTTATTTTATGTTGCGTATAGAAACTCCTATTCATAAATTTGCCTTGTACACTATCTCCAGTATAATGAAGAGGAGGTACCATACGTAGATTTCAACAACAGTTTTTTTTGGATTCATCGGATATTTTTTCTCCATTAATCTTTACATAGTAATTCCAAAAATCTGAGTCAAACTTTAGTGTGTCTTCTCTTAGTATCTTATAGATAGGTGAGATACTTAAGTTTTGATCATCTGTCTTTTCAAAACACCTATTAAAAAGCTGGATCAAGCTAGGTGTAGATTCAGTGTCTAGGTTGATACACTCATTTTGTTTTCTATAAACTGCCGTAATGAGTGTATAAACAACCATCTGTCTTGACTATTATCAAAACTACATAGAAGAGAGTTTAGTGGTTTAATACTTTTATTTTCAGTAAACTGATGCCAGAATATCAAGTTATTTTCCTTTAATTTTTGCATTGCATTGATGATGAAAGAATCTAGGCAATCTGGGGAGTATGCTATAGGGAGTATAGGAAATAGGAATTGTTTAGTGTTGTAATCACAATCCATTTTTAAAATTATTAAATATTTGATTAATGCCATAAAAAAATCTAAATTCACATAAAAGCGAATGAGCTCTACTTGTTCTGTATTGTTCCTTAAACTGATTTTCTATAGTTACGAAATCAGTTATATGAATCTCATGTATTTTCCAGTCAGATAGATATATAGGTAGGCGAGATCCAATGTAATATTACATTAATTATAACTTATTTGGAATAAAGATCAAAGCTAGGGAATGCTGTCCCATTACTGTTCCAATGTGCCATTTATATGCAATCTTAGATTTTAAGGGGAACCATAAAAATTTAAGTAGCATGGAATCTAATTTTTTTAAATGTGATTTTTGGAGGGGTAGTATCAATGACTGTGTATAAAACCAAAATTTTAGGTAAAATTATAATTTTAATTAAAGAGAGCCTATCCTCCATTGTGAACATTTTATTTCATCTTTTGATTAGTTCACTAATGGTGGTTATTAAATTGTGGCTATTAAATTATTGTACTTTAGTTTAACAGACTCTTTCCGTGTATTCTTTATACTGACACCCAAATATTCGAATACACCATTCTCCCAATTAAACAGGCTATTCTCTCTTAGGTTTTTGTTGATCTTTTTGTTAATTAGTAATGTTTTGGATTTATTATGACTAAATTTAAGCCCTAAAATTATTTCAAACTTGCTTAAGGTATTTATAACATCATGGAAAGAACCACCAATATCACCCAACTTTAACATATCAGCAAATAATTGTATCTTAGGACCATAGTCCTTTTTAACTTGAAAGCCTTTTATATTTTGTTTCTGATATATGTAGCAAAAGGTTGCATTGAAAGAGCAAACAATAATGGTGACAAAGGACAACCTTGTCTAGTTCTCTTGAGGATTTCTAGTGGTGAGGATAGACCTGATCCGATTTTCCACATAAGCTTGTGCCCCACTATAAATTTTCATTAATAAGTTGACAAAATCTGAGGAGAATTCAAAATCAATCAGAATTCTTTGTAGATAAGACCAACTAATAGAATCAAAAGCCTAGCCTTTTCTGTGTCTAGGCTGATAATAGTTAGTTGCTTTTTTATATTTGCATGCTGTCTATTAATGTTAGTAATTTAATAATATTATCTTACACTTTTCTATGAAGAATGAACCCTGTCTGATCATTGTATATTAGATTAGGTAATATTTTATTTATCCTATTAGCTAATATTGTCATGAAAATGTTATAATCTGTGTTTAGTAATGAAATTGGCCTATATGAATCGCAAGATTTGGGGTCCTTACCTTGATTTAATATGAAGAAGATAATTGACTATTTCCACGATGGGGGTGTTGTACCTTTTTGTTTAACCATAGTAAAGGCACTCATCATTTTCTTCATTATATAGTCAGGAAAAATATTATATAGTTCAGGAATTATTCCACCCAGTCCTGGAGCTTTATTATCTTTTAATTTTTTTTATTTCCTCTTTCATTTCTGTTAGTGTTTTTTGTTTATTTAATATGTTGTTTTGTTGCATTGACACCTTAGTATACAAGTATTACATTATCTGTCTCTAAAAGTGGTGTGTTAGTATTTATATCTTACAGTAGTTTTAGAACACTTCTAATATGCCCATTAAGTTAGATGTACTCTTAACTGAACCATCACTTTATCTCATTAATAAGATTTTGATTGTTTGTTTATTTTTTGGATCTTACCGCTATTTTATGTAGATATTTGGGATTTACAGCACAAGACTGTAATTTAAATTTTTCTAGGTTTATGGCTACCTTATGATTCAGAACCAAGTATTTTTGATTTAACTTAGTAATTTTGTTATTGATTTCCAAAATAACCATGCTTAGCATCCCGTCTTTATCTAAAATTGTATCTATGATTCTTGGCATAGCATAAATATTTTTCCATAGAATGTGTGCCCCTTCTCTTAGTCTTAAAACATGAATCAGCCAGAATGGTATAGCCACTAAATGAGTATTTTTGTAGGTCTTTTTTTAATGGATGGGTTTCCTGTAAAAAGATGATCTGGGCTTTAAGCATTTTGATGTATTTAAGCAAACCAGCACTTTTGATGTTATTGTTCAAACCATTAATATTTAATGACAAACATTTAGGTTATTTTCTTTCAGATTTGTATTGTAGCAGTCTGTTCACAAATCTTTAATATCTTGACCAGTAACATTGACTTTTTATTGAATGCTGACAAATTTGTAGACCAGAGTAAAATAATAATAAATGTGCGTGTGGAAGCATTTGTGAATAATACTGTCGTATGTATTGTTTTGAAAACCTGTATAAAGTAAAAGTATTCACACACAACACATGCACACAAGTAAAGCTACAGAAACTTTCTTTGTTTTGTTTGTTTTAAACTACTTTTGACATTAACACTAGGTGGATTGCATGCACTAAGCTTCATCTGCCATGTCATCTCTTTGATTTTCTAATACTATCACCACTGTATAATTCCACCATGCACTTCTTTAAAAGTGGATTTCCTAAAAGGCACACTATAACTGTTTGTAAAGTACATTTAGTGAAATGTTTGTCCTTGTTTCATAAATATGTTCTTACATTTCTTTTTTTGTTTTGATTGACATGGGTATTGCTTACAACATGAAGATAATATGGCTAACCAACACATCCATCACAGTTTACTGGTAGGATATAATGCAATTATTCCACCTGGTCTCCATTGTAATGTAAATATTTTCATAAATGGTTGCACATAACAGCTTGGTTATTATTTCAGTTTTTGTGTTATGTTGAACCACCAAAGAGGTCAGTTTCCCTTTGTGCCTTGTGGCCCTATTTTCTCTACAGCTTTTCCAGACTGTCATATAGGACCCTTGCAGTCCTAGAGTGGAAAAGTTCTGGTGTAATTGTTAAAGCTTTTCTGGCCTCTAATGAGCAGCTTGCTGATTTTGAGAGGGGCATTTCAAAATATCCTGAGGAAACCTGTTAATCTCTTTGGGACAACTGATAGAAACACGTCAGATGAACCTGAAGGTTGTCTCTTACAATTTGTAGGCAGTTTTGGCAAAACTAACAAACACAAATATTCTTTGAGGTAGGATATTTTTTATTTTGAGTTTTTCATTCAGGCCAAGATGGTGCTTAAGAGACTGTGAGCAACAGACTATTGCTGCTCTCACTATATCCCATTGTATAAAGAATTGTGTACCCTTTTTGTTATAATTTGATGGCTTAGGGCTGCCATCTTTTCAAGAGTCCAACCTAGACTTTTTATGGAAACATAATGTTTGCAGGATAAACCATAAATAACCACAATAACTACAAAGGATTAAACCTCACTTTTTTGCCAGAGTAAAATTTCACTCAGCCTTGTAGAATTTGAATTATTTATGTTATCTCAAAGGGTATTAAGGTGTTTAGATGGAAAGTAATTATTTTATACAAGTATTCAAGGAAACTTAAGTATCCATCCATCTTCACCCCCTTTTTCCCATTTTGTATATGGGGTTGGGATGTCACTTCAACAGTGACAATAATCTCGACCAAGGTTTACACAGCCTGGTACAGCAGTTCATCCGTGTGTCTTTCTCTCTCGCACCTTCGGCTAATTTAGTGTGTCCAGTCCACCTACTGCATGTCTTTACATTACATTGTGGGAGGAAACCGGAGCACCTGGAGGGAAACCCACAGGGAGGACATGCAGACTCTCCACCGAAGGCACCCCAGCCAGGAATTGAACTGGAGAACCTCTTGCTATGAGGTGACAATGCTAACCACTGCAGCACCATGGCTGCCGCTATTCAAGGAAACTGAAGTATATCTGTCCTAAAATCCTCAGCGCATTTGTTATTCATGTTTTTTTTCACAGTGCATTAACTACCCATATAAGGACTGTCCTGAGCAAAATGGGACAGGTGATACTGCTATTCTAGACAAGTCCAAAGACAGAGTAAACAAAGGTGTACAATTTACTAATTATTTTTGCAAAAGAAACTCTAAACAAGTGTTTGTGAAATCTGATTTCTTAGAACATCCCCTGTCAGTAAAGAATTCTTAAAAATACTGTGAGAAGTGGAGGACTGTAAAGAGTAATGCTTACAAGTTTATACAATTTTTAACCTGCACTTCAAGATGGTGGTCCTACCAGTCGGGCATATCTCTCAGCTACTCCATATCTTGTGGAGTGCTTCTATTTTAAATGTTTAATTTGCTTCCACTCCACTGTTCTGATTGACACTGCTCTGGTTTCTTCTCTTATATTGGCTTGATTACAGAGACTATGAAAGAAAAGCATCCTGGAGCTGGTCACAGTCAAAATCAACAAATGGCAGACAAAAAGACCACGCTACTTTTATATCTGCAGGCTTAAGAGAGAAAAAACGAATATCGTGCAGTGCTGAAAACATTGCTATCAGTTATCTAGTAATTAGTTTAGTGAGTGAGTGACTTGTGACTATTAATGATTATGTGCACGTGCTTGCTTGGCAGAGGATATTGCTGCTCTTCTCAGTTTTGCTGAACAACCTTGAATTTGCCTCCTAGTTTTACTCTTTGCCTCATAAGGAAGATTACAGTTGGTCAATAATGCCATTCATTAGACTTTCATATTTTGTATTGATCAGAAATTGAATGTAGATGCAAAACCTGTTCTTTCAGTTATTTATTTATTTATTTTTTTAATTCTCCGTTGGGTATGTCTTATGGCTAGCAATGTGACTTGAAGCTCCGTGATTAGCTGCTTCCTGTAGTCAAGAATATAAAAGGTGTGATTCCTTAATTTGCCTGCAGTGTAACTGATTAAGTCAGCCATGTATATGATTTCTGCTGCCTTTTTTGGTGGGATATTTTGCCCGTAATTGACTTTGTGCAGAATTCTTGAATTTGCAAAGTAGTCGAGAGGTAGTCTGGTTTGTTGCTGGTAAATCTGTATTTTATTTATTTTTCTTGCAAAATCATAATATGTTGCAGTCGCTATATTATTGGGAGGCATGCGAGGTTTCAGATTTTTTATCCTTAAGAAAAATGATAGTCATTCTAGCACCTTTCTGTATATACAAGATCAATGTTTAAAATCTGTTCCTGATTTTTTTAACTTTGTGTCTGATTCCAGAGATAACGAATTGAAAGGGCAGAGGGAGTTGTAGTTGTTTGCACTGGATGTTTTTGACAATAGTAAGCGGAGATGCATTTTTGGGCCATTATGCATTCTTTATTCATTTACTGAATCTCAAGCAGATATCAGAAGTACTCACAGTCATGCAAGTGACTGTAATTGATGGTCATATTGTGCAGAGAGCAGAGATTTCAACTTGTCCCCATTTTGCTGTGCATGCTTGATCTGCTCCTTGTAAAATTTGTGGCTTTCTATCAAATTGCAGACTGCAGTCTCTAAATAACTTTAATGTGAGTTTCAGACTTCATATACTTCAGAAGATATTGGCTAATGCAAAATATCCTGTACTAGCAATCTTCTAAGTATATAAGAGCAATGTTTTAAATCTGTCCCCAGTTATTAGCATCTGTACCTGACTCTTCAGCTAAGAGGTTGGGGGTTGCAGTAGGATGCTCTGTATGTGATTTTTTTTTTTTTAACACCTTTATTAAATTATCACTTGATATATGCAGATTTACATTTATACAGAAATAATCAAACTATTAATTAACATTAACAAATATTATACTTTATGTATATTGCTATAGTTCATATAACCTAAGCAACATTGCATAAATTATTCAATTCCTGACCCTCTTTTTGATGATTTTGAGAACAGAAAGCTGAAACAAAATTGTAGGTCATTTAGTTATATCTGTACATTTATTTGATTGAGTGTAAACATCTGAAGTGTTCATGGTTTTATAGGTATCTGTAATCGATGGTCCAAATGATCTCCCTGCTCCCTTATTTTGGGTGACCTAGCTACCTACCCTTCAGTAGACTGAGACATATATACCTCCAATGTATGATGTGCCTAAAACTTCTTAGACTTAATAAACAAAAAAATCCCTTGAGCAAATGGGAAGTAAATGTACTACAGGGCGCATTCTTCTTTATCTGGTTCTTACTAATATGGGTGCCTCTTGCAATACTTCTGTGGTATCTCCTTCATAAACCTGTCACCGTCTCCTACAACAAACCCCACTGAATCTCAGGACTACGAACCTGCCATCCTCAACCTACTATGTGATGCAATATCAAAATTCACTTCTGACTGCACTTCTGTAGACCTTAATGCAGCAGTAAGCTTCACTAAGGAATTCTACACCTGTTTAGAAATGCATAGACCTATCAGTCCCTACCAAAACTAAGTATCGTGGTCCATTACAACAAATAACATAAACTCCTTAAATTATTTAGTAAATCCAAACCCCTTTTTCTTGAGGCTGTTTAAACACTGTTGGATCCATTAAAGAAGCCAATGAACTAAGGCCCAGCTGATACTTCCCAGTATACCTGCAATCAAATTTAGTGTCTAATTCACACCTGAGACTTCCATTCAAAGCTCCAAAATATCTGAAGCTCTTAACTCACCCAATTATCTCTAAAGATTATTTACCGAAAGTGCTAACCAAGGCCAAACGTGCTTCATCCATGGGACTTTTAATACTGTTTAAGCATGCGCTTGCAGACTTACTCCTCAAACTGTTTAAATTTAGTGGCTAGTTTTGTTCCCAAGTAGTGCAAAGCAGTATGATGATCCGACGTAAGGGTACCTTACCACTGACCAGGGTAATTGCAGACCTTGTAAGCCTTCTCTGCAAAGCCATGGAATGTTTTATAACTGACCTCATAAACTGGTATTGAGAATCTTGTTAGACTTGAACCCCAACTGTTTGGTTTTGTGAAAGGTAGATCTTTTCTATTTAGTCTGATAGATTTCTTTGAAGTTATTATGGAGGCTGTACATGATGACAAAGCAGTACTGGAATCTCTCCTTTTGGAAGCAGGACGATTCGACCCCAATGCAATTGTATACACATTCATGTTTTAAATTTACATTTATTGCCTATGGGAGTAGCTAATGGACGGTTTGACCCCAGCTGATTTGACCCCAATTATATATAAAAAAGTTTTTATAAATGCATTTAATTGCTTAACATTAATTATCACTACTCTTGATTTTTTTCCCCACTGGAATTTAATATATTTAACTTTTTTATATATAAATGTTAATTTAACATTTTATTTAATTTGTAAATATAATTAATTTGTAGTTTTTTAACAATTTAACATCAGTATTTAACATTGCAAACAATATTATTTTAAATTAACATTCATGATATTGTATGTATTTCAAATGCAAATGTTTTGTATATCCTTATGACTTTTTTCTTGTTTTTTGAGGTAATCGTTGACATTTTCTCAGTAACCATGTGGATGCATGAACAGTATAGAACATGTTTTATTCTTTGTCAAAATATCTGTGGCTTATTTTTTTCTTTCTTTGCCATTTCAGTGGGGTCAAACTGTCCATGGTCAAAACGTCCCTTACCCCTCCTTTTTGGTATTTCCTCCTCAGACGTCCATGCAGAGAGCCACAACCTCTAGCTAGCAAAGTGTGCTAATTATTGCAAACTTGGGGTTGTTGTGAAGTTATCCTGTGAAACCCAAACCTTCCAGAATAAACGCGTCCTCGTAAGCACTTGGTTTATTAAAAAATGGGCTAAAACAAAATGCCGAAAAGTGTAGTATCACTTTTTTAGTAGACTGCTTTCTCTCATCATACAATGTACAAAATGAAAATTTAGTTCAGGGCCAAGGAACTTGGGTACATAGCTTTGGACAATGGTAGTATTAGTTTAGCCCAGCTAATTGCCAAAGGAATATTCTCAAGGTCTAAAGAGATCATCCCTCCCTTGTACTCTGTGGATCAGGCCAATTATAGAGTACAGCATCCCCTTTTGGATGTGTGTCACTAAATTTATCAAACTGTTAGAAAGACCTCTTAGGTTCCTAAGCAAAAAAATAACAATTCTAAAGTTCATGAGCTATGAAGAAAGTCTGGAAGCTTTGTTCCTTCATTCAGTGTCTCCTAGACTTTTGCGCTTGGGCTTCAGACCAGTTGTTTTACATTAGGAAGGTTTGTGGCAAGCACTGTGGTGGCAGGACAGGCAGCTTTCATCCTTCTAAGTTGGGAACTGCTGATTGAGAGCCCAGTGTCCAAGTGTATTAGTTCTGGTTTAGGCACTTGGGCTTCAGGCCAGTTATTTTACATTAAGAAGGTTCGTGGACTGCACTCTTGTGGGAGAAGAGGCTGGACTCTGCCCTTCTGAGCTGGGAATTTTCTGGTTAAAGGTTTATAGTGCCTGAATATTTGAACTGTATCTTACTGAAATTGGTTCACCTTGTTTGCTCTATCATAGACTAGATCCAGGCCTACTGAATCTAGCTTTGTTTATATACTTGTTGTTTGTTTGCTTGTTATTTCCTGGAAGCTAATTCACCTAATACGCAACTTCTCAGCTTCTGTGGATCACTAGTGATATCTGCATTGCTTACTGTACTTATTTCCTTGTTTCACTTGAAAGAAAGTTACTGTTTGTCGCTTTTGCATTTAGTTACTTGTATCACATTGCACTCAAGTTACCTGGCACTTGCTCACTAAAGCAATTATATAAGTCAGCACTAAAAATTAAAAGCACTACACCCTCACTCCCCACTGGCCCTTGTTTTCAATTAAGGATTTCCCAATATTATTCTAGCATGTCCAAAGGTCAGTTGTCAATCTCCTCTCCGGTCCAGCTGGTGAATCTGGGAATCTTGAGGCAATGTTATAACTGCCTCATGTACACAGACAACCCTCTCCTCCTCCCACATAACACAAATACTTATGAGAGATGCAGCTATTTAGCCAAACTGGAGGCTGAGCTCTCTCAACTCAGGACTGGCAAGACCAGACAGGAGGAGAAGGCAACTACACACACCACAAAACCAGCCTCACATAATGCTACCACTCCACTGAATCAAACACATAAACACACAAAGACATACTGGAGGCTCTGAGTAAAAATTTACCTAAACAGCAGAGGCCTCCAAAGCAGACACCCAAACAACTGCTACCTCAAGACACCCCAAAAGCAACACATAAACCACAAAAGCAGTGTGCAAAGCAGTCACAGCCCTTAAGGCCAAATACAACACCAAACATACTTGTCATAGGTGACTCCATAGTCAGACACACTGACGTCCCACTCACCAGGCTGAACAAGGAGAGGGTCACAGTAAGCTGCCTATCGGGCGCTAGAATCCGCCACATAACACAAGCACTGGGTCACTCCACAGCAAGTACAAATATGACACAGTCATTGTCCATGCTGGTGTGAACGACCTGAGACGCACTCCCTGGACTGCATGAAAAGAGACATAGAGGAGCTCTCTGATTATGTAGCCCAGGCAGGTATGACCCTAACCCTGAGCAGTATCCTTCCTTCACCAAGAATGATGCCACAATATAGAGACAAGATGATCAGCTTTAACAATTGGCTTAATGTCTGGTGTCATTCAAAGGGGATCCAGTGTCTGTCTGCCTGGGATGACATGCTTGACAAGCCACGCTGTTTCGCAAGGGACGGCTTGCACCTGTCACCCCTGGGATTCCGGATATTGGCTAAGGCTCTTGCCACCCCCATAGTGCCTTTTTAGGCAAGGCTCAAATTCTAAACCTACCACCCTAGAAAACAAAAATGGGAAGAAATTGAGGGTAATGCTGCTCAATGCCAGAAGTCTAAATCTCAAAATGCACGCACTCGAGGCCCTTCTCAGTATGGAGAACATCGATGTCTGTGCTGTAACTGAAACCTGGTTCAAGGCTCCTGAGAGCACCCGGCACTATTAGGTTTTACCTCATATCATGCGTTCCGCCCCAAAACCCGGACCACTCCACAAAAGGAGGGTGTATCCATATTCATAAAGGATACTCACACCTCCAGGTTGGTGGCAACGCATGAAGCTCGGAAACCATCCAGGTGCAACTAACAATAGGCAAAACTGCTCTACAAATTGTAGCATGCTACAGGCCACCCTCTCAAACTCAGGAACCCCACACAGCCTTCCTGAAGACACTGGAGGGTATAAATGTATCTCCAAACACCATCATATTGGGTGACTTCAACTACCCGAATATAGACTGGGAACATTACTCAAGCCCTAACTTTCTAGCCCAACGGTTCCTGGAGTTCATAAATTCAAATGCCATGGAACAGCTAGTCACTGTTCCCACGAGAGGAGAAAATATACTAGATCTCATTGTCACAAACATGGGGACAAAATGCTCCACACCGAAGTATATCCCTCATTGGTGAGATCTGATCATAAACTAATCTCACTGGAAATCCACATCCCGCCCCCACCCCAAACAAAAAGACCATAGTGAAGAACTTCTCTAAAGCAAACTTCACACTACTCAAGACTGGTGTGGTATCCTTCAAGGCCCCTGAGTCAGAGGAAACCACAACCCAAGCTGCGGAAGCCCTTACAAATGCCTTCTATGAACACCTCCAGGACTGCATGGATCAGGCAATCCCAAATAAAACCAAGACTCTTTCCACAAAGGGCAAACGTCCAGTCTGGTGGACCCCAGCCATTAACAAACTTTACAATAAGAGGAGAAAGCTATTACATGATAGAACAAAATCCATAAAAGGGAAGTCACCCCTGATCATTATTAGTAAAAATTACGAGCACTCATAAAATCAACTAAGGCCAATTTTGAGAGAAAAATTGCCATGGATTCAAAGGACAATCATAAGGCCTTTTTCAGCTATGTTAGGAACCTGGGTGGAAACTCACAGATATGCTCAGAATTAGTCCAAAATGATACAAAAATCACTGAACCCACAGACATTGCCAACATACTGGCAGACAGGTTCAGTGCAAACTTCACCCCTCTCCCCTAAAGGAGAGATAACTATCCCAGCCGAGTGTAGCCTCCCGGACATCTCAAATGCGCAGGTGAAAGCTGCTCTCTAAAGCTAAAAACACAGCATCAATGGGACCGGATGGTGTCCCCGGCTGTGTGCTACACGAGCTAAATGAGGAATTAAACCCGCACATAAGGCAGCTGTTTAATCTCAGCCTTACCACAGGATACGTGCCCAAGGAGTGGCGTGACGGCAACTGTGGTCCCACTCCACAAAGGTGGCGCCTCACGGACCCTGGTAATTACCGCCCCATAAGCTTAACAAGTCTAGTCTGCAAAGCTATGGAGAGGATCATAATGGAGCTCATAAACAAAGATATAGGGGACTTGCAGACATTGGACCCGACCCAGTTTGGCTTTGTCAAGGGAAGATCATGCCTTTTGAACTTGGTCGACTTCTTGAAATAGTCACCAAGGCCATTGATGAGGGAAAGGCAGTCCATACAGCCTACCTTGACCTTGCAAAGGCTTTCGACACAATACCCCACTCGGGTATTGTAGAAAAACTTACCAGCTTAAATGTAAACCCATATGTCACAAGATGGGTTGCAAACTGGCTTAAGGACAGAACCCACAGGGTTAGAGTTGCTGGCGCTGTGTCAGACTCCAAGCCGGTCACAAGTGGTGTCCCACAGGGCTCGGTCCTTGGCCCCTATTGTTTGGCATCTACTTCTCAGAAGTACAGGCCAACATGGGAGGACTTTGGCTGACAAAGTTTGCAGATGACTGCAAACTGGGCCATAGTGGAAAGTGCATCGGACACTGATATCCTTCAGAAGGGACTCACGGAAACAGATAGCTGGTGCCAGAGCCATGGCCTGAAGTTAAACGCCAAAAAATGTATAGTCATACCCTTCGGGAAAAACAAGGTAACCCCAAGCTACCATATAGGTGGCAATCCACTAAGCACAGAAGAGGTTATCAGGGACCTGGGGACCCAGGTTGACAGTGGCCTTTCTTTTGACACTCACATTGCTAAAGTGGTTAGAAAGACCTTCTACATTGCCCACGTGATCATGAAGGGATTCACATCCAGATCTAGTGAGGTCATTGTTCCCCTGTACTCTTCACTTATCAGACCAATGATCGAGTACAATGCCCCATTCGGGATGTATCTCACCCGACATCTGCAGCAATTGGAGAGACCCCAAAAGTTCCTCACCAAAAGGATAAAGGGACTCCAAAATCTGTCATATGCTGCCAGATTGAAGAAACTCCAGCTCTATTCAGTCGCATACCGCCTGCTCAGAGGTGACATGTGCCTGACATACAAGGCCATGTCCAACCCGAATTAATGGACATGCTCCACCTCAAAAATCCAAATCCACCAAAACCACTAGAGCAAGCGACTTAAACCTTAGCACGGATATAAATAGGACGTGCTGGAGGGATAGATTTATCACTCAGAGACTCCCTATGCTGTGGAATAAAATCCCGGTCCATGTGAGGCAGAGCACCTCGCTGACTCTGTTCAAGAGAAATCTAGACCTGTGGATGGGAGATCGTAGGTTTACCCCGGGAATCATCTCTGGGTCACTGCTGGACAGAGGCACAACAAACTAATGGGCACAGTATTTTTTCATATAAGGGGTGGCGTAAGCCACAATAATTTGGGCTAGGCTTATAAATGCCTTAGGGCAGATAGCCTAGTATAAACCTATGAACCTATGAACCTATGTCTATCTTGCATACTGCACTATTACCGATGCAATTGCCCTGGACCTCCTTTTTCTGTGCAAGTCCAATATCTTTACCAGTACTAGAACCAGGGACCTAAATCTTCATCAAGAGGCAAAAATAGCATTATAAAGGACATTTCATGTTGCATATTCATAATTCCACTAATGTGCAGTACATATCTTGCAAAACTTTGTGCTAGACAGTAGTACCTTTTACAGGGCCACAGTCTGGTACAACTACATCTATACTGAATGGTACTTAGCATTGCTGAATTAAAAAAGAAACTGTATGTCCTCTTCATCTCAAAAGCCTATCTGTTTACCTCTGATGCAGAATGCTGCTCTACAAAATAGCCTTCTGAGCTGGATGGTTAGAGCATTAAGTTGCATGCTCAGATGTGCAGCTAAGATAGATGGTGATACATCTGTGGTACCCCTTCTTGGACTTGTTCCCAGTGGCTTAGGAGGTCAACACAGCACCTCCTGAAGTTCTTGTACTGGTCACTGCACTGCTGACCAGAGTGGGATCTGCAGTGGCATCAGACACTGCTCTGGTAAAACTGTGCCAGGCATCTATTTTTTGTATTGGAGACCATCGTAAGAGTCACCATTTAGGTGTTCTCAGTGGTCCTTATGCAGCAAATACAAGAAGGCCCTGCTCCCCTTGCTGTACCACTGGGAAGACCTGCCAAAATGAATGCCTTTGAAAACGATGGCTAATAACCATTTCAAATTACAGAGAACTATGGCAGGCCTCTTGCAGTCAGGCCTGTTCACCTTTTGGCGTGTGTTGTACACCATATCTATCTTGTTAGTGTGACTTGTTGTGGTGTGAGCATTATGTAGTGCACAAAATGTTGGGGTTGTGTGCCATACCAGTGTGCACGCCATATGTAGCAGGTCCTTGGTGATTTAACACTTGCTGCTTGAACATTCATTATTTTTGTGCCTTATTAGCCCAATGGCATTGCTAGAAACTTCAAATTTATCTGATTAAACTCTAGCTTCTGTGGACCCAATAATGTTTTGTAAGATGGCATACCAGCAATTTCCAAGGCTTGAAATTGAGGAAAACATCACTTTACTGAAAGAGTCTTGTTTACATGGTAAGCGTGCACCTCAAAAGCTTTTACCTGTGACCTTCACAAAAATGTTTTTTTTTAATAACCAGTAGCACTGTTGTGGTAGTTATCCTGTTAGAATTTGTGTCTTAGAGGTGCGGTCCTATAGAGTACTGTGAGGGGTTCTAGTCATAATGGACTGCCATACCATGGGAAGGTGCAAGTTCCTGAGGAGCAGTAGAATACAGTCTGCAGCACGTCTTATGAGGATATACCCTTGTGATTTTTAGCCATTGTAATGGAATTGTAGAGGTCTGAGTTGTGTAATGACTGTGCTGTGTGATGTGTGCAGTTTACTAGCTCTTCTAACCAGCAAGGCTGTGACCAGGTTACTACCACTCCTGAATTTAATAACCAGTTATACTGTAATGATGGTCCGTGTAGGATGTTGGGTGTGTTGAGGGGGGGGTGGGCAAGAAAAGGACTGTTTACACAACAGTAATGTGTGCGTTTCACTTATGTTAGGGAGCACAGCAAGACAGCAGTGTGCTTGTGAATTAGAAGTAAAGATAGTTTATGTATTAATCCTACACTAATCAGCATTCTGTATTGACACACTTTTAGGCCCAACACACACGTTTGTATAGCTGCTTGAAACAAATTGCTGTAGAAATGCATCTTTTCTTGGGTAGGAAGGTACATGATGAGTGGATGGGAAATAGAAAATTCACCCCGGGGGTAACTCCAGTGGCTCTTCTCGACAGAGGCACTGGGAACTAAGGTCTGGTGGCACGATGCCAGGGTAATCCTATGGCTAGGCTTGTAAAGGCCCCAGGGCCATCAGCCTAGTACATACCTATGAACATAAAGTGAACGACTCAAAAACATTTTCTTTTTTGGATGGGGTGTCATCATAACTTTTCCATGGGGTGTGTGTGTGTGTGTGTGTGTGTGTGTGTGTGTGTGTGTGTGTGTGTGTGTGTGTGTGTGCGCACGCGCATTTGCACACCATGCTGTTGCCCATAGAGATCCATTAAAACCACATTCCTCCACCATACAGGTACCTGTTATCAGGGTGAGTATGTGACAGCTACTCATGCGATTATCCTCCCATCTTTTTCCTCCCACAGTAAGCTGCTCAGATGAGTAAGACAAACTATAAATTCATACTTGCTGTTAGCGGATTTACCATGATAAACCTCACCAGTCCTTTCTGAACTATACTTGATGGGATGTTGTGACATCAATTCTGTCAGTGGCTGGGGCAGAAACTTCAGTCAAGTGAAACACCAGGCCACCGACTTTGTGCTGCAAAAGCTCATGCCACCCACATGGCACAGAAGCTGAGGGCAGTGGGAGATGGCCCTTAAATTGAATAACCTTTTTTGCAGATGGAGAAGTTCTCCAGACACCATGGTGGAGTCCTGAATATAGGAGCCAAGCATGATTGGCCACCAAGAATATCGATTCAAAGATGCCCTAGTTGGGTATGTCTTGTAGTATGTGGCAAAGTATTGCATCCTTTCTCAAGAACATCCAGGCTTCAGGTGTGGAAGCCAACAGCACAATTGCTGTTGTCTAGTATTCTGTCTTACCACTATAGAAAATGGCATTCATTCATTCGGTGGACTTTGGGTATTGATAACTAGCTTTGTTTATTGTGAGTGATCTCTTTTGGTGTCTTCACAGCTGTCATTTTATCACCTCTTCTACTTTAGATATTCCTCTACCTGATGTTGGAGACAATTATACTATGATGGTGGAATCCAGAGCTTAGCATGGCCAGGGGTTACTGTGTTAGTATTTAATATGGTCATTGTGAAGTCCAAAGCCCCACTTCAGTCAGTGGATGTAACATCTATGCCTGTGGAGCTCCACTCAGAAGAACAGGATGTCACAGGTCTGCTTGGGAAGGGATATCTTCCCCCTTGGTTTCTGTTACGCTGGTGGCTCTGCATCCAGTAGGTACAGCTACCCCCCCCCCCCCCCAAGTGAGACAGTAGCATCAGTGTCCATGACCCAGATAATGAATAGGACTGTTATTCAGGGACAGTCTAACAACTTCACAGTCCTTCCTGAGATGGTATGTGTTTAATGAGGGGTATGTGAATGCATGTTCTACTTGTGCGGTATCATGGATATGTTGTGTAGGGAGGTTGCATGAAGCGGGTCTACCTGTGCACATAGGCATCCTAGCAGATGGTCTTCATGTGGCAGGTCTACCTCTATCTCTGTTAATGAAGGCTTAGTGAAGGCTTCATGGAAGGATGTGAACATGGACTAGTAGATGGAGGGCATCACTTCCACCCTATCACCCATTATGAAGGGGAGTACTTCCACCTATCACCCAGCACAGAGGGGAGTAGTGTGCAATGTAGATTTTTATATAAGGGTAGGGGTGCTCAAACGAGATTGATTTAATCCATGGTACGGACCATTGCTGAGGTCTGCAAAGCCCTTTTTCCTTTAGCAACTGGTGACCCTATGAGGGGAGGGTACTCACTTGGACGGAGGTTTGCACAGTCTGCACACATACAACTTCTTCAGGTGCCCTAGACCATCTGCATCATTTCAGTGAACTTGTGTAATGTAGCACAGACTGAATATATCTTGCCTCATGTGATCATCTTGGAAGGCACCAACAGATACATCCAGACAGTGGAAGTGGGCCTTTAGCAGGCTAAATACGTATTTGACAGCGACTTGGGTTTGCCACTTGGCGTAGTTGTAGCCATACTCTGTGGTGGTTTGAGGGTTTTGACCATGGTGATAATCTTATATCTGATATCAGTAGTAGGATGCCCCTTGTTGAAATCATCCCACACAAAGCACATGTGCTATATGTTGGAGTCCTAGTTACTACCTGGGTGATCATCTTGTTTTACTGTTGCAGTCATTACAATTGGGTTACCCTGCTGGAGTCATAGTTACTACCTGGGTGTTCTGCAGATGCATTGCATATTCTGCCACGTAAATTACAGATCACCTGGCAGTTTGGCATGGGAACCTTTGTGGTTAATGCACCCACGTCTGTCTTCCCCCAGGTGAGGCCTCTGTTGCAGTGAGGATGCAATCTTTGACCTCTGGGATGTCGGGAAATGAGCTAAATCATAAAAAGCCCATACAGTGTTGGTTCTCTCTTCTGTAGTATGTGGAGACCACACATGCTTGAGGCAGATACTTGATCTACTCTCACAGTGTTCCATGTTGATCAATGAAAGGTGTCTGTAACTAGTTTTCACAAAGCCATACATAGAGTGGTATCCACTGGGATAAGGTACTGCTTGCATTTCACAGGCCTGCATATGAGGCCAACATATCTCTATCAGCACCTGTGTGGTGACTGTATCCATAATGTAGCTGTCCACAATGACATTGTCCTGGAGAACATGAAATGTTGCACGCACAGAATGAGACACCCTTGCCGAGGTTGATGATGCTGAACACTTTAACTACCAACAAGCCTACTACATGTTTACAAGTGATGTGGCTACTGCAAGCTTCTTTGTGATTTGCTCCTTGTAACTACAGGATTTTTCTGTGGTTATTTACTGTGGAATTAGCGGAACTCTGGTCTGCCAATCATTAGCGGACCGGAGTTTCGCTGTAGCGACCCCTTACTGGGAAAAAACCGAAAGACAAACAACAACAACATTTACTGTGGAATTAGCACCTGTAGTTATGTACGTCTTTGAATCACTCTACCAGTACCATATTGTTTATCCTTATTTAATACTTTTACTCATTCCCACTCATTATATCACCACTAGCATATTGTGCCGACTGAACAGTTTCTCTGGTTTCTCTGCTTATTTATTTTTATTTATTTAACATTTGTTTACTGGGAAAGTCCAACTTGGAATAAAGCCAATTTTCAGCAGAGGCCTGGGGGGAAACGCATGCTGAGTAAATCTCTGAATCTCTCACAGCATGCGTGTGGTCACACATTATGCAGAATCACTTACTGAAATCCGCGGTAGTGGTGGTGCGGTATAGCATTGTCGCCTCACAGCAAGACGTTGTCCCGTTCGATTCTCAGCTAGAGCGTCTTCTGTGGAGACGTGTGAATGGGCGTACCTTCGTTGAAGATTGTGCATTAGGGCTGGCAACTCAGCACGTAAAAATCAACTGCCAATCGTTAGCGGACCGGAGTTCTGCTGTGGCGACCCCTAACCGGGAAAAGCAGACGAAAGACGCAACAACTTACTGTGAAATGGGGAAATGTGTCTGAAAACCAGGGTAAATGTTCCTCGTATATAAATGTTTTTATGTAGGAAAGACCCCAAGTGAATTAGGCTCGTATTATTTCTGAACACAATTATGCCATGAGAGTGATGCACGTCACAAACATGAAAACAGTGTAGATTTTAGGAAATTCGATTTTATAGTTTGAGAAGATCAGGTAGGGCGTTATGGGGTGATGGTAGTATTACACAAGCAAGAATTTATATGGCAGATGAAGGTGGCAGTAATCAGAAGTTTTTAATATCAAAGGTGTTTTTAAAATTTATGGCTTTTACATAAAGTATGGTTTTACATTTGTTTTGCACATTTATAGATATAAAATAGTTTTATTTTTCACGTACTGTTTTGTAGAGGTGTGTGTTGTGTATGTTGGCAAAAGATCATTTCATATTCATAAATTGAGTTTTGGGGTGGTATTTTGATGAACATGAGATGCACTTTTGAGTATAAGGACGCATGGCACTCCAGAAGATTATTCCAAAGATGGCTGTATAATTTCGACACTTCTACTAAATAAATCTCTACAAGTTTATGTTTCCCTGGCTTGCTGCATGTCTTGCAACATTGCTTACTGATCTTAAAATGTATGTATGTTGTGTTTCAGCAGGAAGCTTTTCTGGATGTCCTTTTGTGATTATTACTGAGTAGTAAAACTGGGGAATTTCCCCTCTTTTACAGACACCATGGTCTCACAATGGAAATGATTTGCATTGAAGTTTGGTGGGAGGGATGTCTGTAGCCAAAAATGCACCTCATAAGTAGTGGTGTTCATAAAATGTATTAAGGGGTAACATTTTGTTCAGTACAAATCCACCAGATGTTTTAGCTTCAAGCACATAAATAAAATTTAGAAATGCAAAAATGAGCATGAACTAGCTAAGATGATGTGTGCCCACAGACCAGAGGGATGTATCTTTTTATGCTAACTGTCCAAGTAAAGGCTTTTACTGTAACACTGTTTATGTGCTGTCTCTCTAATTTCCTGATCTGAAGTAGGGAATTCATTTGTCAGCAACCTGTGGGTCTTGGATCCGAGCCAGCAACTTGTTTCAAGCTAATGGATCCTAGCTCCTCCCCTCACCCATAATCCCTTACTAACCCTCCATGACCTCAGATAGTTTGCCGCGCTTGTGGATAGCTGGATTCCGGTGAGCTCGTCTAGTACTTGGCAGTTAAGTTAATATTTTTCTGTCAACTTTCTTTTTTTTTTTTCTCAAAAATATTAAGTGTGTACGTGTAAGGTTCCCTTTAGAGTAAAAATAATTTCTTTTAAGTAGTTTTCCCTCCCTTCGCTGGTCGTTGGAGTGTGTGTGTTGTGTTTTGGGGCCTGTGTGTGTGTGTTATATTACTTTTCTTTAAGTATGGCTGAGGCCCCAAAAGCCATTTTTTCTAAATGTACCGAGTGTGGCCATAAGCTCTCCCCGGCTGATGGCCACACTCTGTGCGTTCGGTGCCTTGTGGTTGAACACCTCACCTCAGGCTGTACCATTTGTGCAGCATTCAACCCCAGGGCATTGAAAGAGCGGAGGTCGAAGCTGGTCTTGGCAGGACTTTTACCCCTGGACTCTGCTCCGGCCTCCGCTGCTCCCGTGGCTCCACCACAGGCTGTGGTTGCTGCCATTCCTGCCCCCCTTCCTCCGTCCGGGACTCAAAACTCCCGCTAAAGTGTCGGAGGACAGGGAGGCCAGGAGGGAGAAGCACCACAAGCGGCGGGCCGAGACCTCCGTTTCGGCCCCACCAGCTAAGCGGGCGTCTCCCTCCACTGCTTCTAGGTCTCCTCCTCCTCGGCTCCGATCCCCTTGTTTCTCCCCAGGGCCTGAGGAGGAGGAGGCCCGATCTCTGTCGAGGTCATTGAGGCGGCATTCCAGGCCTGCCTCGGTGATCTCTTTGAGATCGACCTTTAGTATGTCCGATGCAGACTTGGACCGGATGATGCGAAGGTTCATCCAGGCCCCCCTTCGGGGGGGGGGGCTAGACACCTTTTTTTCCATCCTATTGCTCCTTCTCCGACCCGCTATACGGGTTCGGAGCATTCGGAGCCGAGCAGCGTTGGAGCTGGGGGTGGGTCGGCGCCGACAATACTTGGTACTTCAGATCCGACCCTGCCCTCGAGCCTGTCTGATCCGACCTCTCGGAGCCGTGGCCCGAGCTTCGGATCCGAGGGATTCAGTGTGCCTTCGGCTACGTCCAGGTCGGAGCGCACTGGTCCTTCAGATCCGATGGTCTCTGCGCCGGTTCCGATTCCTTCATCGGATCCGAGTGGGAACCTACTTTCGGATCCAAGAGAGAGTGGTTCCCCCTCAGCTTTCAGTGTTGTGGAGAGGGCTCTGTTGAGAGCATCCGGACCCCCGGTCCTTGTCTCTGCTCCTCCCTGCACTCACTCTCTGCTGGGCCAGGCTTCCATCACCCGGCCAAAGGGACAGCCTGCTTCAATGTCCCAGATGGTTCCATTGGAACAAGATGTAGCTGGCGAGGCCTCCTCGGACAGCCCCCCCCGAGGAAGTTCCCCACAAGCATAAGTGCAAGAGGAGGCATGTGGACTCCCCTGAGTCCTTAACTGAGGACACGGACTTGGAGGAAGGGGAAGGCTCCACAAGATCACTCCCTGAGGATGTCTCCTTTGGAGACATCATGGAGATGCTTAGGATCAGAGGTGGGTGGTCTGCCCCCAAGTCTTCCTCCGAGTCTGTGTTTCTGGAGGCATTTGAAGCAGGCCTGTCTACCTCTTGGGTGTCCCCTCTGGCCGACCCCTTGGTGGACCTCATTACCACCAGGGCGTGGAAGGATCCGGACACCGTGGAGCAAATACCAAAATGCCCGGACAGAATACTTAGCCCCCCTCAGACCGATCGCACTGAAGTAAGGGCCCCCCCCGTAGATGCCATGTTAACGGTGGCAGCCACGAAGAGGGAACTGGCTCAGGAGAGCCCCTCAGTCCATTCACCGAGCAAGGAGTCCCGCTCGATGGACCGCTTAGGGAAGCGAGTTTTTAGTTCAGCGACCTTCTCTGTAAGGTCTCTGAACTATATGGCACATGTCATCAGGATGCAGCGGGATCTTATCAAAGAATACGCTGCCTCCCCTCCTGAGTCCATGTCGGCGGATGACAAGCAATTGTACTCCACCCGAATGGCCACTCTGAGATCAATTTCAAATACCTCTATGCGGCTGTTGTCCCACGCCACAGAGGGAGCTACTAGGGCTAGCAGAGCAGGCCTAGTAATGAGACGTCAGGCTTGGCTCCGTCATTGTGACTTTGCGGAGCCTTTTAAAGCGTCTTTTGCGAACGCCCCTTTCGATGGTTCTGCCCTTTTTGGCAAAAACTGTTCGAGACGCTTGTCCAGAGCGAGAAAGACGGGAAGACGTTGTCTGCCGTTGGAGTCTGCTTCTTTGCTCCCCAGCGGTCCTTTTCGAAGAACCAAAAGGGTCAGAAGAAGATGTGGTTCTGGAAATCGCAACATTCCCAACCTGCTCCGGACAACCAGTCCTTCCGTGGCAGAAGAGGACAGGGAGGACGCCACCTCAGGGGCAGAGGGGCTCCGAGAAACTTTGGGTCCATAGAACCTTTCTCTGAACGGTCCACGCAGCAGCCCTGAAGGGTTGCCCGGCTGCTCCACTCTGGAGGAAGTCGGGGGGGGCGCTTCTCGGAGCACCTAGCGGCATGGGAGTTCATCACGACAGACCGCTGGGTGCTTCGCATTATATCCAGAGGGTACAAAATACCATTACTCCATGTCCCCAAATTCAAGAACCTCCCCGATGTACCACCCGATCAGAGGGAGGCCGCAGCCGCAGAAATTCAGCAGCTGCTAAGAAAAAGAGCCATCCAGCCCGTCCCCCAAGATCAGCTCGGATTAGGGTTCTACTCCAGGTTCTTTTTGGTGCCAAGAAAGATGGGGGACTTGAGGACCGATCCTAGACCTTTCCCGCTTGAACCTGTCAGTAACCAAGGAAAAATTTCGAATGGTCACTCTTCAATCTACTCTCCCCCTTCTAAGGGAGAACAATTGGATGTGCTCTATAGACCTCAAGGATGCGTACTACCACATTCTAATGGACAGACGATCCAGGAGGTTCCTCCACTTCTGGCTGGGAGCCAGTCGCTACCAGTTCAGGGTCCTTCCCTTTGGCCTCACCACAGCCTCCAGGGTGTTCACCAAGGTATTAGCAGTGATTGCGGCCCACCTGAGACTCCAGGGAATACAGGTCTTTCCGTACCTGGACGACTGGCTCTGCTCCAACAAGGCATCTACTTTGCTCAGCCAGAGATTTCTTTCTCCGCCTAGCCGCACAGTTAGGCATCACCATCAATGCCGACAAATCCCTTCTGGCCCCAACACAAGTCATAGAATTCATAGGAGCCAGAATAGACACCAGAGAGCTACGAGCCTTTCTAACTTCCGAGAGAATCCGGAATTTGCAACTCCATGTGCGGGCTATCCTCCAGTCAGAGACTTCACCAGCAGAATTGGTCCTGAGGGCACTAGGCTATCCTCCAGTCAGAGACTTCACCAGCAGAATTGGTCCTGAGGGCACTAGGCTTCATGGTGGCAGCGATTACGCTGCTTCCATGTGTCCATCTGAACATGCGGGTACTGCAATGGACACTTCTAGTGCAATGGTCCTTTCTATCCCTTCCTCTTCACCACCCCATTGCTATCAGCAAGGCTTGCAGGAGGGCTCTATTATTGTGGCTCCAAACTTCGGACCTCCATACGGGCCGTCCCTTCTGCACCTCTCCCCCTCTCGCCACGGTGACCACGGACGCCTCCTGCCTCGGGTGGGGGGGGGGGCATTATTCAGGCAGGACGGTCCAAGGCACGTGGAATGACATAGACCTCCCTGCATAACAACGTTCTGGAGATGAGAGCGGTGCTGTTCGCGTTGCAAGCACTTCAGGATCTCCTCCCCATAGGAACGATTGCAATTCAGTCGGACAACGTGTCGGTTGTCTGGTACATCAACAAACAGGGGGGAACCAGATTTACCCTCTATGCCGCGAAGCCATGAGTGTGTGGGAATGGGCGATCTCCACCAACCGCTTTCTGATTGCAACGCACATTCCGGGATGGACCAACATCCTAGCAGACAAACTCAGTCGCACCCTTCTTACCCCGTACGAGTGGTCGCTCAATCCAATAATAGCGACGCAGATATTCGCAATATGGGGGCAACCCTGCTGCTATCTTTTTGCGTCTCCCTCAAACACCAAATGCGGCAATTTCTTCGCTCTGATTCCCCCTCCAGGGGAAACTCCAAGAGACGCTCTGGTGCATGCTTGGCCACCCGGTCTACTTTATGCCTATCCTCCTCTTCCCCTGATGTTGCAACTCTTACAGAAAGCCTCGCGGTTGGGGAGCAGGATGATCCTCATTGCCCCATTCTGGCCTCGGCAAATTTGGTTCCCTTATCTGTGGTCTCACCTAGTGAATGCTCCTTGGATTCTGGATCCCAGTCCGGATCTAATTTCCCATCCGTTGAACTTACCGACCCCAAACCTGGACAATCTGAAACTGACAGCTTGGTTGCTCCAGTTCCACTCCTAGTTAGGACTCCCGGTATCTCTTCACCAGTCAAAGCCATCCTTGTGGCAACACATAAGCCCTCCACCAGGAAAGTGTACCTCAGTAAATGGAAACATTTCTCCATCTGGGCGGAGCATCATGATCTAGATCCCTTTACGGCTCCTCTTCCGTCCATATTAGACTTCCTAACCAAACTTTTTCCAGGAAAGCGCTAGTTGTTCGACTGTCGAAGTGCAATTGGCAGCTATCTCACATTACCATGTGGGTCATGATACAGGGCCTTTGATGTCGGCCAAGTTGTGTAAAACCTTTCTCAAGGGCACCTTCTTGCTTAGACCCCCTATAAAAGAAGCCGTACCACCATGGGATCTTTCACTAGTTCTTCAAGCCTTGACTGCTACACCTTTTGAACCCGCTGCTTCAGTAGATCTCAAATTCTTGTCCTGGAAAACAGCATTCCTTGTAGCCATCACTTCAGCAAAAAGAGTTTCGAAGCTTCAAGCTCTTTCTGTGAAGCCTCCTTATTTGATCTTTCACCCAGACAGAGTGTACCTCAGGATCAATCCCTCTTTTCTTCCCAAGATAGCATCAGAAACCAACATAAATCAATCCATAAATTTACCGGTTTTCTTCCCTAAATATCAGAATAAAGGAGAGTACAAGCTGCACTCATTAGATGTTCATAGGCAGCTTCGCTTTTATACTCGTAGAACAGCTGGTCATAGACAATCCGACCAGCTGTTAGTTTCCTTTGCCAAATTTAATTTGGGGAAAGCAATATCAAAAGTATCTATCACGCTGGATTTCTCAATGTATCCTATTGGCGTACCAAGCCTCTGGGAGACCCGCACCGGAAGGGGTTCACGCACATTCCACTCGTTCCATCTCTACTTCTGCGGCCTTCAAGTCTAGAGTTCCATTGGATGATATTTGTTCGGCAGCCTCTTGGGCTTCATCTCATACCTTTATTAACCACTACAAACTGGACGTGATTTCTAGAGGGAGAGCATCCTTTTGCTCTGCGGTGCTTCACAATATCCTTCCATGATGGCCAGCCAAGGTTCAGGTAGCTGGGGACTCTGTCCCACAGGTTGCTGACAAATGAACTCCCTACTTCAGATTAAGAAGTTATGCACTCACCATAACGTTCCATCTGAGTAGGTAGCTTCATTTGTCTGCAACCACCCCCCCCCCTTCCCCCTGGCCTTCTTCGGATCTATTTTAGTTGGATACCCGTTTTTGGGTAGGGGCAAACTCGATCTGAGGTCATGGAGGGTTAGCAGGGGATTATGGGTGAGGGGAGGAGCTAGGAGCTCGGATCCATTAGCTTGAAACAAGTTGCCGGCTCGGATCCGATATCGGATCCAAGACCCACAGGTTGCAGACAACTGAAGCTACCTACTCAGATGGAACGTTATGGTGAGTACATAACTTCTTATTTAGGATGTGTGCCATAATAAGGGTAGTTAAGTTTGGGGAGGTTGCAGTACAGTTTTTTGGAGTGCACCCACAACGTTTGTACTACTTTCCTTGGTGGAACAGAAGTACTGATTCATACGTCATGACTACACCCCTGGGTGTGAAAGGGGCATTGGCTTAATGGAGTAATGCCTTAATGGTGAAAGGTGGCTAACTGCTGCTGTGACTGCAGACTGCTTTGTTCCTTTAGTCATGCACAAAAAAAATATTTTGTTTATATATGTAGTTGTGGTATAATTTATGAAAATACAATTACTTAATGTGGGGATTTCATAGTGGTGTACCATATAATCTTGTTGCCTCACAGTAAGAAGTTCCTCTTTTTGATTCTCTGTTGAGGTGTCTCGTGAGGAGTCTGCATGTCCTCCTTGTGTTCGCATAGGTTTTCTCTGGGTGCTTGGGCTTCCTCCCACTTTCCAAAGACGTTCATTAGGTGGATTGGAGACACTAAATTGGCCGTGTGTGTGTGTGTGTGTGTGTGTGTGTGTGTGTGCACATTGTGGATAAACCACAGCATCAGGGCTTGCCACCTGGTGGCATAATCTTTGGCTCTAGACAATTGTCACTGTTGGTGACATCCTGATCCTATGTGCAAAAAATGGGGAAAAAGGGGTTGTGGATGGATGGAATTACTTAATGTAGTGCAGCTTGGCAGTTAGAGGAGGTCTCAGAAAAGTATCCTGTAACCTCATTAGCTGAAGCATTTTCATTTAGCATCTGACTGATAAGTGCACACCTCTGTCTTGGATGCAGTTATGCCAATTCATGAAAAAATCTGGCACTCCAAATTGAAATTCTTTGTGAAATAACTTAAATGGCAGCTGATCCTGTATTGATGACTATGATGGGCAGGTTAAGTTTTGTGTAGTATGTACTTATATAAGTTGGAAGGTTTTCGGGTAGAAAGTAGGTTAAGTAGCAGGGAAGATAAAATAAGGAGAGTGAAAATGCGTAGGTTAAGTATGAAGGCAAAAATGTACATGCAAAGGGAAATTCGTCTGAATCTCAAATGTAGGTATGAGAGTAACATTTTAAAAGGTATTTAAGAAGAAAAGTCATAAAAGGAACATTTGAATGTCATTGACAGAATGTACAGATCTAGGGCACATTACAAATGCCCAGTAAAACAATTGTTGCCTGTTAACAGGGGGACACAATTCCAGGTCTTCAGAAAGATAGTGTGAAGAAGTGTAAAATACCTACTAAGTACTGCTCTTGGTATGCCGTCAGGGAACTATGCGATTCATAGAACTGAGTCATGATACTCCATGCTTTATTAAAGTACCAAGTAACATGCTGAAAGTAGAAATCTCTGTGATGCCCCCACTTGTAAAAATGTTTCTTATCCAAAAAAGACCTGCTGCCTGCTACATTGCTTAAAGGATTACTGTACAGGTTATGGACCACACATGATTGGCATTCTGTTTAGCGGTAAAGTCTGTAGAGATGATTGGAAGTCTCCAACAAGTGTAATGAGCTTTTTAAAATAATGGAATCCTGTCCTTTAATACCCAAGGCTTATACATTATCTAGTCAAGTATTCTCTGCATGGCAACAGAAAGGCTTTCAATGTTGGCAATTCTTTAACAGTATGCTTATTAAAGCTTACTTGCATCTTGCGATCTCAGACAAGCTTACCTTATGGTCATTAAAGCATTGCTACTTAAACACAGAGCAACAGGCACTTTGAGTAATAAGCATAAATTAACAGTACAAAAATGACAGAAACCAGACCTTTCTGCAAAATCAAGGACAGATGAAAAGCCACTGTAGTACTTGTGTCTACCTTGGATGGGGGGGGGGGGGGGGACTCGCTGCACATTTACACTGCATAACTACTCCTTGCCTTGCTTGGACACATCCAGAGTCACTACATGGTGGAGTGGGGTGCAACAAGTATGTCACAATTTGAAATGTCTCTGGCTGACTGTGATGGCCCTGACACATTTGTCATACCTCTCAACCTCAGAGCAAGAAATCTGGACAAAGCCATACACAGAAGTGGGACAAATGCCCAAAAATAAGGACAAATTTTAAATATTGCTCTAAACTTAGAAAGATAATAGATCTTGCATTAGTATGACTTTTTTTTTTTGAAGGGTATAAAATCTGAAACTCAAATGTCTGTCATTATTTTCTAACGTCAGTCTTTAGTGATTTGTCACTAATTTGCCAAAAAAACACAATTTTATGAAAAATGGACAAAATGTGATGCAAAAATATAAAATAGCCACACAGTACAGCTGGGAACCTGTCAAAGAAGGGACACTTTAATATTAGTACTGCTAACTTGAGCAGCTGACAAAATAAAAGAATCTACATGCATTTAAAGTAATCTATAACTTTGATTATTAGTTATTTCTTAATTGTAAACCCTCCATGTTTTCTTCCAAAATTGCTATTTTGCGGAGGGATTATTAGGGGGAAGAGCAACATTTTGAGCCAAAATTGGGGACAGTTGAGAGGTTGGCTATGTCTAATTCTATAAAGCAATTTATTTGCATGTACCCCTCAACCTGTTAATGCAGTAAATCTGAACAAGGCCAAATATATTGGGGGAACATATAAACAGTACTAAAAATTTGCTCTTGTATAAATTGAGACACTTGATAGAATAACAGTTCTTACTTTAGCATGCATTTTTATGAAGGTTATGAAGTCTGAAACTCAGTGTATCATTATTTAGTGACTTAATTTCTAAATGATTTGCCAGAAAACAACAAATTTTATGAAGAACAAACCAAAAATAAGAAGCAAAAATCTATTCATTCTTTGAAAATCTGGACAGTTGGGAGGTATAGTTCAGCTGGGCCTGTCTGAGTTTGCTGCCCTCCCCCCCCCTGACAAAATCATGGTTGAATGGAGCCTCTGCAGCCATTCCAATGAACCATTACTTGGCTATTTCACTCCATTTACCATAAACACCAATGTGCATACTGCTTTACGTCTATGATGAGTTGGACTTAATTTGAAAGTTTTATTTTGTATTTTACAGCACAAACACTAAGTCATCTACTAGACAAAGCAATGCAGTCTCACAATGAAAACTTAGCATTAAAACTTCTCTGCCCTTGAAACTCACATTCATTGAAACAGCATTGAAACCCACATTCAAAGAAAATACATTTTGCCAGTGGCAGATGAAGATTAATTTTGGGCTGTTTTCAAATCATAGGCCCCTTGCATATGAAACATACATGTGCTCTTTGATACACCTTCCTCATTGTACTAAATTATATTCCTTGTACAATATATTACAGTTGTTAGAGGGCGTTTTAAATTTGTTTTGAACATTTTTCCTGGACCCAGACCACGACGTCTCAGCCTGTGCTGCCTGTGCTTGCTTCAATAAGCGCACACTCGGGCGCCGGGCAGATTTTGCTGAATACTTTTTTGGGGAAAATTTCTGCTATATCATGCCGTCGGAACAACAGACAACACATATTTCCAAAAAACGGAAGGACCGGGACCGACATTCTCGGCCCGCGACTTCCACAGACGCCATGCCAAAGCATACCGCGAGTGCATCGGTCTCTTCGGAGGCAGTAATTCAACTGCTCCAGACCGACGACACCTCTTTACTGCACACTTCGGTCCTGGAGGTTACCCCGGTGCCAGTTGTTGATTTTCCTCCTGAAACCGAAGCCCAGGATTTACCTGACACCATACCGGTGGATAAAGTTACTCCAGCACGTGGGGCAGCTAGGCCTCCGGTCTCTATGTCCATCAAGGCCTACACATGTGCCAAGGCTGCCAGCCAGGCTAAGGCTCACCCTTCTAAAGCCTTTTCCCAGGGTTCCACTTCTGATAAACAGATCATGACTTTAGCTGCAGATCCAATTTCTTTAATCAGAGGTTCTCAGGCACTTCCAGACAGAGGTTCTCAGCCGCCTGCAGATAAAAGGCCTAGGGTTGAGCAGACAGATACCCTTTCCTCAGATGAAGCCTCTGGGGACTCAGACCATTCAGATTCCCAGGAAGAATCCTTCCAGGCCTACGAGGATTCTGATGCTGATGAATCCATTCCTTCTGCCTCTCCTCCAGAGGATATTTCTTTCGGAGAAATTCTCCACTCCATGAGAGAGCATTTTCAGTGGCAGGGCCAGGATTTCTCTGACTCCAGGAAAAGGCTACGTACTTTCCTTAAGTTACCCCAGCGCAGGCCTTTAGCTATTCCACCAGTGTTAGATGTATTGGATGATGTGTACTCGGACTCCAGTGCTTCCCCTGATTCTCTCCCTCCTGCTCCTGTCAAGCCAGACAGATATTACAGGGTTCCTGAAACTCATAAGCATCTCTTTAAGGCCCACTCTGTGGATCTAGAAACTATTTCTCAGGGGCCCAAAGGAGTGGCCACCTCCACGGCCAAAAACCCTTTGCCCGCAGGCAGGGAATCTAGGTCCTTGGAGAGATGGGGCAAAAAAGTTTATACCTCAACCACCCTTGCCATGAGGGCACTTAACTGTCTTTTTCATATGTTTCAGTATCAGGATTTCTTGATGGATGACTTGCAGAAAAAGTTAGCCTCTCCTGAGCCTTTAGACAGAAAGGCCTTGCAGGATTTGGTTCATAATACTCAGCAGATTAGCAATCATTTTCTTCAGTGTAGTTATGATGCATTGGAAGCTTCATGTAGGGCAGCTATGACAGGGGCCGTCATACGTAGACATGCTTGGTTGAAAGAACAGGTATTGCCAGATCATGTTAAAGTAAAGCTCCTAGATGCACCTCTGGAAAAACAGAAGCTATTTGGCGCTAATGCACAGGATGTGTTGAAATCTATTGGGGAAAAGGCTAAATCAGTACAAACAGTCAAAGATTTCCTCCAGGTTCAGCCACCGAAGTTCAGCAGGAATTGGCCTTCAAAGAATTGGTCCTTTCCAGACACTGACAAATTCCAAAGGGGAAAAAACATGCGTGCTCGAGGTAGAGGGCAATACCGAGGCTCCTACAGGGGCCACCAATGGCAACCAACTAATCAGAGAAGTGGCGCAGGGACTTCTACTGCTCCACAGGGACAATCACAATGACTTGGCTTTGACACCGCCGACCAAGGCTCAAAGAGAAGCACCTTTAGACGGAAAATTATTCTTATTTTCAAAGAATTGGCACGTCTTAAAGGACAAATGGATTCTGGACATAATAGACAAAGGTTACAGGTTCCACTTCCATACCTTACCAACAAGACAAGGCATGCCAAACCTGCCACAAAATCAGAGGGCAGAGGCATTCATACAAGTTTCAAACCTGTTACAGATCAAAGCAATAGAAAAGGTTCCTCCTCAGGAAAAAGGCCAGGGAATCTACTCAAGACTGTTCCTTGTTTCAAGAAAAGAAAAGCAATGGAGACCTATACTGGACTTGTCCGCTCTAAACACTTTTCTCATTGTGCCAAAATTCAAAATGCTGACGTTACAGCAACTTCTTCCCATGCTGGGCAAGGGGTCTTGGCTGGTTACTCTGGACCTCAAGGAGGCATACCTGCATGTCTCAATCAGACACAGTTGCAGAAGATACCTCAGATTTCTTGCAGGGTCAGAGCTTTATCAATTCTCAGCATTGCCGTTTGGCTTGTCTACTGCGCCCAGAGTATTCACAAAATGCCTGGCATCAGTAATTCAACATTACAGACTCCAGGGGATACAAATATACCCTTACCTGGACGACTGCCTTATACAAGTGGACAGCAAACAAGCCTTGATAAGAAACTTGGACTATGTCATACACTTACTACGGGCTTTGGGATACACAGTCAACATTCAAAAATCAAGACTACTGCCATCCCAACAAATTTTTCTAGGAGCCAAACTGGACAAAAACTCACAAATGGCTTTCCTCACAGAAGAAAAACAAGAACAATTACCAGATTACTTCAAAAGCCTAGCAAAGCTCACCCAGATGACTGCAAGGAAAATCCTGCAGGCCATGGGTTTCATGGCATCTTGCATTCTTCTGATTCCATTGGCAAGACTACACATGAGAACTACAATGGTACCTAAAAAGTTTATGGTCTCAACACAGCCACAACTTAGAAGAAATTATACCACTCATTCCATGTCTTCAAAAGGAATTTTTATGGTGGGCACAAGCAAGTCAATTAAACAAAGGCATGTCTTTCAACAAACCTCAAGCGAGTCAAACCATTACAACAGATGCCTCAGATCATGGATGTGGGGCGCACATGGAAGGCAGATGCATGCAAGGGCAATGGGCTCCCCGGGAAATGCATCTGCACATAAATCAAAAAGAGATGTTGGCAGTGATTCATGCAATCGAGGCCTTCGGAAAATTTCTTCAGCAAGGTCATCTGCTAATAAAGACAGACAACACCACTGTCATGTGGTACATAAACAGGGAGGCACTCATTCTTACCCCCTCTGCAGACTAACAATGACTCTTTGGGAAAAGGCCCTGAAACTGAACTTACAGTTGCAATCCCAGTTTGTTCCAGGCAGGGACAATGATGTCCTTCAAGAATGCAACTGCAGTCATAACATGTGGGTTGTCCTGCCTCAGGCAGCCCTTGGTCGGCCGGATTCCAAAGTCTGGGTCTGACGTTGGCTGATGTCGCATTTCTCTCCGTCAGAGCGGCTGGAGTACATAAGCATCAGCCGACGCCATTTTCTTCAGTCTTTCTTGCCGCGCGGTGCCCGAAGCAGAAGCAGTTCGCAAGTGCCGGTCGGTCAGCTCCTGTATTCTACGATACCGAAGTCATCAAAAAATCTAAGTACCCCGTTGGGGACCTTTTCTTGCTTCGGCCGATGTCAGAAATTACTGAAAAAGTTAACAATTGTCTTTTTTGTGGTAAACAAATACCTCATAAGGATTTCCACTCTTACTGCCTCCCTTGCCTGGGCCCAGACCACGACGTCTCGGCCTGTGTAGCCTGTGCTCGCTTCAACAAGCGCACTCTCAGGTGCCGGGCGGAGGAGTTCGCTGAAGATTTTTTCGGTGATAAATTTGCTTACACCATGCCGTCGGATCTTCCGACATCGCAAACTCCCAAAAAGCGAAAAGACCGGGACCGACATCCTCGGCCCGCGTCTACCACCGACTCCACGCCAAAACCTAGCGCGAGTGCTCCGGTTCCCTCTGAGACGGTCTCTCCACCGCTCCGAACCGAAGACACCGCATTACCGACAACTCCGATTCCAGACATTACTCCGCCAGTTATAGACTTTCCTCCGGATACCGAAACCGAGGAAATGCCCGAGACCATTGCTGTAGACAAGGTCACTCCTGCACGTGGAGCTGCAGGACTCCTATGGCCATGTCTATTAAGGCCTACACTAGGGCTAAGGCAGCCAGCAAAACAAAGCATATTGCTTCCAAATCCTTTCCTCAGCCGACTCCGGAGACACAAATTATGTCCATGGCTGCTGATTTAATTTCCATGATCAGAGGTTCACAGGCCCATCCTGAGAGAGCATCCCAGCCTCCTCCTGATAAAAGGCCCCGGGTTGAACCCTCTGACCCTTCTCCTTCAGATGAAGACTCTGAGGGCTCTGTCCACTGTGATAGCCAGGAAGAGCTCTTCCAGACCTATGAGGACTCGGATGCAGAAGATTCCATACCTTCGGCCTCCCCTCCTGAGGATATTTCTTTTGGGGAAGTTCTGCACACCATGAGGGAACATTTCAAGTGGCAGGGTCAGGAATATTCAGATTCTAGGAAACGCCTTAGGACTTTCCTTAAGAAGCCTCAGCACAGGCCCTTAGCTATTCCTCCTGTACTTGATGTTCTGGATGATTTGTATTCTGATTCTAGTGCTACCCCCGATTCTCTTCCTCCTGCTCCAGCCAAGCCAGACAGGTATTACAGGGTCCCAGAAACTCATTCCCATTTATTCAGGGCCCATACTGCTGATTTGGAAACTATTTCACAGGGGCCTAAAGGAGTTTCAGCCTCCACCTCAAAAAATCCTTTGCCCTCCAACAGGGAAGCAAGGTCATTAGAGAGATGGGGTAAAAAGTTTTACACATCCACTACCTTATCTATGAGAGCTTTAAATTGCCTTTTTCATATGTTCCAATATCAGGATTATCTCTTAGAAGATTTACAAAAACATTAGCTTCTCCTGATCCTTTAGACAGGAAGACTTTGCAGGAAGCTGTACATAACACTCAGCAAGTAAGCAATCACTTCCTGCAGTGTGGATATGATGCACTGGAAGCTTCATGTAGGGCAGCTATGACAGGGGCAGTGATGCGTAGACATGCTTGGTTAAAAGATCAACCTCTACCAGATCATGTAAAAGCAAAACTTCTGGATGCACCTTTGGAAAAGAACAAGCTTTTTGTGCAAATGCTAAGGATGTGTTAAAGACCATCGAAGAAAAAGCAAAATCAGTTCAGACTGTGAAAGATTTCCTCCAGGTTCAACCCCCCAGATTCAGTAGGAATTGGCCTTCAAAAAAAACTGGTCCTTTCCTAATCCAGAAAAGTTTCAAAGGGGTAAGAACAGACGTGGCCGAGGAAGAGGCCAATACAGAGGCCCTTACAGGGGACTACAATGGCAGCCAGGAAACCAAAGAAGTGACGCAGGGGTTTCACCTGCCCAACAACCACAAACTCAATGATTTTCCTCTACTACCGCCTACCAGGGAGCAACTAGAAGCTCCCTTGGGCGGGAAATTATCTCTGTTTGCAGAAAACTGCCACAGACTGACAAAGGACAAATGGATTTTGGACATTATAGACCGAGGGTACAGGTTTCATTTTCATACCTTACCAAGAAAACAAGGCATGCCATATCTACCACAACATCAAAGGGCAGAGGCTATCAAGCAAATCACTCTGCTGACTTGAATGAAAGCAATAGAAAGAGTTCCACAACAAGAACAAGAACAGGGGTTTTACTCAAGACTGTTCCTTGTTCCAAGAAAAGAATCTCAAAGGAGATCAATACTGGACTTGTCCGCATTAAACACCTTTCTCATAGTACCAAAGTTCAAAATGCTGACTCTACAGCAACTTCTTCCCATGCTGGGCAAGGAGTCGTGGCTGATTACTCTGGACCTCAAGGAGGCATACCTGCATGTCCCTATCAGACACAGCTGCAGAAGATACCTCAGATTTCTTGCAGGGCCAGAGCATTATCAATTCTCAGCATTGCCATTTGGCTTATCTACTGCGCCCAGAGTATTTACAAAATGCCTGGCTTCAGTAATTGCTCATTGCAGGCTCCAGGGTATACAAATTTACCCGTACCTGGACGACTGCCTCATACAAGCAGACGACAAATTGATGTTGACAAAAAACCTGGATTATGTCATACGATTACTTCAAGCTCTGGGATACACAGTCAACTTCCAAAAGTCAAGACTGCAGCCATCCCAGCAAATAATCTTCTTAGGAGCCAAACTAGACACAGCCTCTCAGATGGCTTACCTGACAGAAGACAAGCAAGAGAAGTTAACTCAATACTTCAAAGGTTTAGCAAAACTCACCCAGATGACTGCAAGAAGATTCCTACAGGCCCTGGGTTACATGGCATCCTGCATTCTACTGGTTCCATTAGCAAAACTACACATGAGAAAGCTTCAATGGTACCTAAAAAGCATTTGGTCTCAACACAGCAACAACTTGGAGACAATCATACCACTCATTCCATGCCTACAAAAGGAATTCCTATGGTGGGCCTCGGTGAGCCAGGAAAACACAGGTATGTCATTCAAAAACACAGATAACACAGACCATGACTACAGGCGCCTCAGACCTTGGATGGGGCACATGGAAGGCAGGTGTATACAAGGACAATGGTCTCCAAAGGAAACACATCTGCATATAAACCAAAAGGAAATGCTGGCAGTAATGCATGCTATCGAGGCTTTTCAACACCAACTCCAGCAAGGCCATTTAATGATATGGACAGACAACACCACTGTGATGTGGTACATAAACAAGCAGGGGCACCCACTCTTACCCCTTTGCAGACTGACAATGCAGCTTTGGGAGAAATCACTGAGTCTAAACATCCAGTTACAATCCCAGTTTGTTCCAGGAAAAGACAATGTGTTGGCGGACAGCCTAAGCAGGAATTTCACAGATCCACACAGTGGAGGTTACATCCGAAGGCTTTCAGACAACTCACTTCGACATGGGGCAAGCCAGAAGTGGACCTATTTGCCTCTCACCTCAATCATCTTCTACCAAAATTTTGCACAAGGACATACCATCCAAAGGCTTGGAAAATAGATGCCCTTTCATTCAACTGGAACTCCCTAGCAATCTATGCATTCCCACCTCTGCCACTGATGACCTCAGTATTACTAAAGATCAAAGCAGAGAAGCCCAAGGGAATCATAATAGCTCCGGATTGGCTAAGACAACACTGGTACCCACTACTACGGAGCATATGTCACACCAGGAGGTGGGCCCTCCCTCAGTGGCCTCTACTTTTGACTCAACACAATTTCGAAACACTGCATCCAAACCTTCAGACACTGCAGCTAACAGCCTGGGAGATCCCATAAATAACTTCAGCTTATCTCTCTCCAAGGAAGTTCAGCGGATACTAACAGAGGTTCGAAGACCATCCACCAGAAAGGTTTACTTAGCAAAGTGGAAAAGATTCAGCAATTGAAATACCAGCAAGGGACATGATGCATCATTACTGAACATCCCACTCATCTTGGAATATTTGGCAGATATGTTACAGAGCGGCCTCTCATATTCTTCAATAAAGATACATGCATCTGCTATTTCAGCTAGGTACAACACTGATCCTCCTGTTTTCTCTCACCCCTTACTAAGACAATTCCTCAGGGGAATCAAGAACATTAAGCCACCAAGAAAGGCCCCAGTGCCAGTCTGGGACCTCAATTTTGTCTTGGAAAAACTGACTCTACCTCCTTTTGAGCCAGCAGCTTCAGTTGACTTGCAATTTCTCTCATGGAAAACAGCTTTCCTGTTGGCAATTACCTCAGCAAGAAGGGTTTCGGAGCTACAGGCCCTAATGGCAATACCACCCTTTATTATTTTCCACAGAGACAGGGTTTCATTAAGGACCAACCCTACTTTTATGCCAAAGGTGGTATCTAGGGTTTCTCTAAATCAAGCCATTCATCTGCCTGCTTTCTTCCCCAATCCTGAGAATAAGGGGGAAAGACTTTTGCATACCTTGGACATTCATAGACAACTTCGATACTACCTGGACAGAACCAAGGCCAGTAGGAAGTCTGAACAGCTTTTGTAGCTTACGCCCCTGCAGTCCAAGGAAAAGCAATTTCAAAACAGACTATTTCTAAATGGATTGGACATTGCATCAGATTATGTTATTCCTTTCATGGGAAGACTGTTCCAGCCTATGTCAGACCACATTCCACCAGAGCTACAGCCACCTCTACAGCATTTTTAAGAGGGGTGCCTACAAAGGACATTCTAGAAGCTGCTACATGGAGCTCCGTGCATACATTCTCCAAACACTACAATCTCCCTCTATATTCCAGATCCAGAGCAGGCTTTGCTTGGCAGTCCTGCAGGGTTTGATTGCCACACCATCTCTTTCCTAGAGCATACCTCCTCCCCCAGCTAAGCTATGGTATTCTACCCACATGTTATGACTGCAGTTGCATTCTTGAAGGACATGGTACAGTTTTGTACCTACCATAAATGTAGATGTCCGATAGACATGCAACTGCAGTCGGGTTTTCCCTCCCTCCATACCCCTCTATGCCTAGGGTCCACTCCTATCCCCCTTACTCTTAGCTGGGGATATCTCTTATGGTGTATTTGTTTTATTGCTCGTGTATTTGTTTGGAATCCTGTTTTTGTCTTCCAATTTGATTATAGCCTTCCTTGGAGGGCACCTGGCATCTGGGGCAAGAAACACTGAAGAAAATGGCGTCGGCTGATGCTTATGTACTCCAGCCGCTCTGACGTCGGAGAGAAATGCGACATCAGCCGACGTCGGACCCAGACTTTGGAATCCGGCCGACCGAGGGCTGCCTGAGGCAGGACAACCCACATGTTATGACTGCAGTTGCATGTCTATCGGACATCTACATTTATGGTAGGTACAAAACTGTACTTTCTGGCGGACAGTCTAAGCAGAAACATTTTGGACCCGCACGAATGGATGCTGCATCCAGACATTTTTTTGCAAATAACTCATGCATGGGGAAGGCCGGACATAGATCTCTTTGCCTCTCACCTCAATCATCATCATCTGAAGAAGTTCTGTTCGAGGACACACCATCCTCAAGCCTGGAGAATGGATGCTCTCTCCTTCAGCTGGAATTCTCTGACAATCTATGCATTCCCACCTCTACCATTAATGACCAAGGTGTTACTGAAGATCAAAGCAGAGCAACCAAAATGTATTTTGATAGCTCCAGACTGGCCAAGGCAGCACTGGTATCCATTACTAAGGAGCATATCTCGCATCAAGCCGTGGCCCCTGCCTCAATGGCCTCTGCTTCTAACTCAGCACAATTACAGGACTGTTCATCCCAACCTGCAAACTTTGCAGCTGGCAGCTTGGAGGGTTCCATGACTTCTACCCATATCTCTCTCTCCAAAAAAGTTCAAGAGATCCTACTGGAAGCACGCAGACTTTCCACCAGAAAAACTTATTCAGCCAAATGGAAGAGATTCATCACCTGGAATGCCATCAAGGGTCAGGATGTATCAGTAATAAGCATGCCACAGATACTAGAATACTTGGCAGAAATGCTTCATAGTGGCCTTTCATATTCTTCCATAAAAATACACGCTTCAGCAATCTCAGCAAAATACAAATGTGATCCACCTGTGTTTTCACATCCTTTGCTAAAACAGTTTCTTAGAGGGATAAAGAATATCAAACCTCCCAGGAAACCACCAGTGCCTGCATGGGACCTCAACTTCGTCTTGGAAAAATTAACCCTTCCTCCTTTTGAGCCAGCAGCATCTTCAGAAATGCAATTTCTCTCCTGGAAAACAGTTTTCCTGTTGGCAGTTACCTCAGCAAGAAAAGTCTCGGAGATACAGGCCCTCATGGCAGTACCTCCATTTCTCATTTTTCATCAGGACAGAGTTTATTTAAGAACCAATCCTTCATTCATGCCAAAAGTGATATCCAGGGTGTCTCTAAATCAAGCAATTCACCTGCCTACTTTCTTTCCCAATCCTCAAAATAAAGGAGAAAAGCTGCTGCACACTTTGGACATACACAGACAATTACGCTACTACTTGGACAGAACAAAGGCCAACAGAAAGTCTGACCAACTATTTGTAGCTTACGCTGCTGGAGTGCAAGGAAAGGCAATTTCAAAACAAACAATTTCAAAATGGATTGGACACTGCATCAGATTCTGTTACTCTTTCCATGGAAAAGGTGTGCCAGCCAATATCCGGCCACACTCCAGAGCTATAGCCACCTCCACAGCCTTTCTAAGAGGGGTGGCTACAAAGGACATTTTAGAAGCTGCTACATGGAGCTCAGTGCATACATTTTCCAAACACTACAACCTGCCTTTATACTCCAGATCCCGAGCAGGCTTTGCTTCGGCAGTCCTGCAGGGCATTTTAGCTATACCATCTTTTTCTTAGATCCTACCACCCCCAGCTTGGCTATGGTATTCAACCCATATGTCAGGACTGCAGTTGCATTCTTGAAGGACATAGTACAGTTTTGTACCTACCATAAATGTAGATGTCCGATAGATATGCAACTGCAGTCAGGTTTACCCTCCCTCCTACCCCTCTGTAATTTACCTTTTTGGGTCCACTACCCCTTCTCCAACTTAGCTGGGGATAGCTTTTATGGTGCATCTGTTTATTACTATTGTGCATGTCTGGAATTTTATGCATTCTCTAAATTTAGCCTTCCTTGCAGGGCACCTGGCATCTGGGGCAAGAAACACTGAAGAAGATGGCATCGGCTGATGCTTTTATACCCCAGCCACTCTGACGTCGGGGAAGAGGCGACCTCAGCCGACGCCGGACCCAGACTTTGGAATCTGGCTGACCGAGGGGCTGCCTGAGGCAGGACAACCCATATGTCAGGACTGCAGTTGCATATCTATCGGACATCTACATTTATGGTAGGTACAAAACTGTACTTTCACCATTTATCATAAAAGTCTACTCAGACTTCCACAGTCCACCATTATCAGTAAATATGCACAATTCTGCAGTCCACCATTATCAGTAAATATGCACAATTCTACAGTCCACCATTATCAGCAAATATGCACAATTCTACAGTCCACCATTATCAGTAAATATGCACAATTCTACAGTCCACCATTATCAGTAAATATGCACTATCTCTGAAGAAGTAAACGTCATCTAAATAATTCCACATTAAAGAAATCTGTAACTAATGAAGAGGTTGCTACTAGCAAACACCTTTATATTTCATGGTTTCATCGAAAAATAGTGTCTGTTGCCCCTCAGGAATAAATTGCCTATATTACATTAAAAAAATGCTAAGCTAGTAATATTGCAAGAGGAAATGGATGGCAAACTGATAACGGACTCATAGTTAGTATCTTCACCAAGGAGAACATTCTCAGTACGGCAGCATCCACCCCTTGTTGGGAGTAGAACCCACAGCCTTCTGCATCAAAGGCAAGTACACAACCTGTTGTGCTATTAACAAGGCAAACCAACTTTACTTAAGCACCACTAAACTTCTGTTCCCCTGCAGCTCTCAGCTCCTTGTAAAATCTACTCGATACTCAACTTCGCAGCACAAGAAAACTGGAAAAAGCCAAAATGTATTGGGGGGGGGGGGGTCAAAAGCCCAAAAACCAGGGACACAAACATTGCTTGTATAATCTTGGAAAGTTGCTAGAACCATACATTTTACTGCCAAGCTCCCTGTGCAAAACAGAGCAACATACCACTACGCCAAATCAGCTGCTTTGTAAAAGAGGAAGACTGAAACTTAAATGGCTATCATTTAGTGAATTCAGTTCTCACCATAGCTGTCAACCTCTTAGTACAAAACACCTGGACAAACCCAGTAATGAGGGAATACAGCCCTCAAACATTCAGTGAATTCAGTTCTTGCCATAGCTGTCAACCTTAGCACAAAATACCTGTACAAAGCCAATAATGGGGGAATACAGTCCCAAAAATAGGGACAAATTTCAAATATTCATCTTATAAACTTAGAGAATTGCTAGAATAAAAGGTTGTGTTACGGTTGTGTTACTATGTATTTTCTGATGAACATGAAGTCTGAAATTCAAATGCCTGTCAATTTTACTGCTGACAGAATAAAAACAAATTTTCAGCAGAGACCCAGGGAGAAATACTGCAGACACGTCTTTGTAAAATGACAGGGCACCAGATCAAATTCACACAAACACAGGGAGGAGATGCAGACTCCACACAGAAGGCACCCCAGCCAAGAATCAAACCAGAAAACCTATAGCTGTGAGGCAAAAATACTACCACTGCACCATCAAATATGCAAGGACTTAAACATTCAGAAACCTGAAGTCTGAAATTCAAATGCCTGTCAATTTTATTTACCATTTGTTAATCAGGACAGTCTAACGTGGAACAAAAAAAAAATTTCAGCAGAGGGCCAGGAAGAAATAATGCAGGCATGTCTTTGTAACATGGGAGGACACAAAAGCAAACTCACACAAACACCGGGAGAAGATAAAGACCCCACAAAGAAGGCACCCCAGCCAAGAAGCAAACCTGAGAACCTGCAGCTGTGAGGCAACAATGCTACCACTGCACCATCAAATATCAAGCATTGCAACATTTACAAACCACAGATATTATGAGGAACAGATCAGATCAAATATGAGGCAAAAATCTGCAGTTTTTTTTTACAAATGGTGGTGGGTAGGGAATTCAGGTCTTTAACACCTGCATACAAGGTACAGGGTTCAAGCCTGAGGTATTCCCTACCACACACACACACACACACACACACACACACACACACCTGTAGTAGCAAACCACAAAAACTAAATATACTGCACTGGGTGCCAAACAGTCGTCATGAGAGTCCAATCAAGACAAAATGAAGTGTAGAAGAATAAAAATATTTCAATGCATTGGCTGCATGACAGCTTAATATCTAGATGGAAACAAAAAAGGTTGTGAGGCATGAAAAAATAAATTACTTTTTTTAAATACATTAATGGAATGCCAGTCAAAATCAAGTAGAAAAACAAGCAGCACTCAACTCAAACCACTTCTTGCACTGCAGTTCTAATTATAATTTATATTCAGCTTTATTAATTTATATTCAGCTTTATTAAAGTAACAAATAACATGCTGAAAGTAGAAATCTCTGATGTCCCCACTTGTAAAAATGTTCCTTATCCAAAAAAAGACCTGCTTACTGACATCTACTTGTTTCATGGGGAAAACATGATCAAAGTAAAAAATGAAAAGCAAATAATAAGCTCAAGATACATTGCTTAAAAGGATTACTGTACAGGTTATGGACCACGATTGGCATTCGGTTTACGGGTAAAGCCTGCAGAGATGACTGGAAGTCTCCAAGTGTAATGAGACTCTTAAAATAATGTAATTCTGTCCTTTATTACAAATACTGGCATATGCATTTCAATACCCAAGGCTTATACATTATCTAGTTAAGTATTCTCTACATGGCAACAGAAAGGCTTTCAATTCTTTAACAGTATGCTTATTAAAGCTTACTTGCATCTTGCAATCTCAGCCAAGCTTAGCTGATGGTCATTAAAGTATTGCTACTTAAACACAGAGCAACAGGCACTTTGAGTAATGAGCATAAATCAACAGTACAAAAAATATGACAGAAACCAGACCATTCTGTAAAAATCAAGGGCAGATGAAAAGCCACTCTAGTACTTGTGTCTACCTTGGATGGGTGGGATTCTCTGCACATTTACACTGCATAACTACTCCTTGCCTTGCTTTGACACATCCAGAGTCCCTACATGGGGGAGTGGGGTGTAACAAGTATGTCACAGTTTGAAATGTCTCTGGCCGACTTGTGATGGCCCTGACACATTTGTCATACTCTCAACCTCAGAGCAAGAAATCTGGACAAAGCCATACAAAGAAATGGGACAAAGGCCCAAAAATAAGGACAATTTTTAAAATATTGCTCTTATAAACTTAGAAAGCTATTCGAGGTCTTGCATTAGTATGAATTTTCTGAATGGTATGAAATCTGAAACGCAAATGTCTGTCATTATTTTCTAACTTCAGTCTTTAATTATTTGTCACTAATTTGCCAAAAAAACACAATTTTATGAAAAATGGACCAAAAATGTGATGTAAAAATATAAAATAGCAACACTATACAGCTGGGAACCTGTCAAAAAAGGGACACTTTAATATTAGTACTGCTAACTTGAGCAGCTGACAAAATAAAATAATCTACATGCACTTCTGAAATAAAAGTAATCTGATTATTACAGTTATTTCATAATTATAAACCCTCCATGTTTTCTTCCAAAATTGCTATTTTGCGGAGGGATCAATAAGGGAAGAGCAACATTTTGAGTCAAAATCAGGGACAGTTCAGAGGTTTGGCTATGCCTAATTCTATAAAGCAATTTATTTGCATGTACCTCTCAACCTGTTAATGCAATAAATCTGCACAATGCCAAATATATTGGGGGAACATATAAACAGTACTAAAAATTGCTCTTCTATAAACTGGGACAGTTGATAGAACAGGTCTTATTTTAGCATGCATTTTTCTGAAGGTTATGAAGTCTGAAACTAGTGTGTCATTATTTAGTGACTTAATTCCTAAATGATTTGCCTGAAAACCACAAATTTTATGAGGAACAAACCAAAAATAAGAAGCAAAAAATCTATTCATTCTTTGAAAATCTGGACAGTTGGGGAGGTATAGTTCAGCTGGGGCTGTCTAATTTGTCGCCCTTCCCCCTCACAAAACCATGGTCGAATGGAGCCTCCCTGCAGCCATTCAGCCAAGCTGAATATAAATTATAATTAGAACTGCAGTGCTGCTTGTTTTTCTACTTGATTTTGACTGGCATTCCATTAACGTATTTAAAAAAAAGTAATTTTTTCTGTTTTTAAGGGGTGACCAGAAGTTTTAAGTGAATTGTTCAGTTTTTGACATTACAGAAGGGGCAAATAAGGGAATCAAACCCTGTAATCCACAATGAAGTAGTAGCTGGTGCCTTAGTCCAGCATGTTAAGCTGCATTAAAATAAAGATGTTTTTATTTTGTTTAGTTTTTATGGTCTCATGACTTAGTTTATGGCAGGTTTCTCTGTAAGAGATTTTTTTTGTTTGGAAGCTTTTTGTTTGGAAGCTGATCTAAGGTGACTGTATATCTTCAGCAATTTTCAGTATTGTAACCCGTAACATAGTACACACAGTGATTCCTTTGGAGTGTTCCATGGACTTGACAGCTACCGTTTGTGCCACATGCAGGCTTATTTGATTTTGTATTATTCAGATTTGCATAACATACACAGTTTATTAAGCTTTTCATTAATAAAGATATAGGTTCTAAACTACTTTGACAGTTTTCCATATTGTGTTGACATGGGCATTGTTACATTTGCCATGGTTAGGATCCTAAATTACAGAACCGTTACATCACTTCCCAGCTGAGTATGTGTGTCTGACTCTGGAAAAAAACTTTGTCTGGGTCAGTGTATTCTTAATGGGCTAGCATCTTTTGAAATCAGTTTCTTTACCTCTCCACACTTAACAGTTTTATCGTACATACAGATAGTCACTAGTAAACATTGTTCTCATGAGTCTGAAAATAACTTCAGATTCAATGATGTGTCTGTTTCTCTCTGAAAAAAAAAAAAAAAAAAAAAAAGAGTACTGTTCAGCTGGGATGACGACTGGTTACTTGTGGTGTACCAAACTGCTTCTCCCATTCTAAGTTAACAATCTCATCTCTGCCTGATTTTAAGTCTTTTAAACTGATGACTGACAAAACAAAGTTAGAAGTAGACTTGGCAAAAATTTAAGCTATAGTCTGTTTAAATGTATGTTTATATTTATTATTGGTAACACATTTTTGAAAATGTCTTTGTAGCCCAAGCAGTATGTGTATTAAATGTAAAATTGCACGTGCACAACTACTTGATATGGTTATGCTGTTAATGTTTTGCTTCGTAAATTATCCTGTTTTGTATTTCTTGTAACATTATTAAAACCTTGCGCTGTTTTAATATAGCAATAACCCACGCCTGGGTGTGGGTAATGCTGGATTTACCCATGGTTGGCATGGTTTGGTCACGAGCCGAGGGACCAAACAAAGCCAACCGTGGGTAAATCCAGCATTACCCACACCCAGAAGTGGGTTATTGCTATTATACAATAACATTATTTAAGAAAATATAAATAATTTTCTTAAATAGTGGCATTGTATAATGCCTCCTTGCTGCCCTTCCGCAGCTGTCTGGTATTCTGCGGCAATTCTGATGTACTGCGCATGCGTATGCCTACGCAGTACATCAGAGCTGTGGGCAAAAGCAACGGAGAAAGCAAGATCTACGTTGCTTTTTACTGTTTCGCTATGTTAAATGGGTTTAACATAGCTAGACAGCTTTAAAATAAGCAACGGAGAATCTCTGTTGCTTATTTTAAAGCTGTCTCGCTATGTTAAACCATTTAACATAGCTAGACAGTTTTGAAAGAAGCAACGGAGAAAGCAAGATCTCCGTTGCTTTTTACACACTGTGTCGCTATGTTAAAGGAGTTTAACATAGCGAGACAGCTTTTAAAAAAAGCAACGGAAATCTCTGTTGATTTTTTTAAATCTGTCTCGCTATGTTAAACTCCTTTAACATAGCGAGACAGTGTTTTAAAAAAGACTTACACTAATGGAAAAAATCAGGGCGACCGGACCTTTTTCCATTAGTATAAGTCGATTTACAACGTGCACGCTGACCAATCAGCCTGCATGTTTGGGAATATTAATGGGGGGGGGGGGTCATGGTATAATGGCCCTTAGACACACTTAAAGCGGTTATTCACTGGGTACCAATCCTGAGACTTAACCTGCATATGGGGTTATAAATGCTCTACTAAATCTTAATTAGTAAGTGTTCAGTGTCCGTTTCAGCTGAAATTGTCTTGCATGACTTGTGTGCTGAAATGTAGTATAGAGAACAGATTGACTTGCCCTGTGTGTTCTGCTTTGAGCAAGCACATTAACATACCGTGTACAAAATAGAAATAAAATGCTAAGCAAAAATGTATTGTGGATTAGTCTGCGCTGTTGGAAGCAGTCTTGTCATAGATATTGTTTCATGTAAGTGGCATTCATTCCACACTTGCATACTTGCTGCTTGAGACAAACCAGTGTAAACAACTTTAAGGGCAGGGAAAGTCTGTTTGAGGGAAGCCGAATTTTACCATTAGTTTTTGTATCTTTGTTGTGCATAGTATTTTTGTATATACTCTGTTCCTTGTAAACCTGTTTCAGCAAAGTCCCATTTCTGCAACATTTCATAGGTTGTATGACTTTGAAACCGATTAAAGGAAAGGCTTGATTTCCACTTCAGCCAGGGCCTTAGTTTTACCTTTTTTCTTTATTTTTAAATCCTTTTTAGTTTTGGGAAATGTGCCTTATCTGTATCTAACACGCTTAAGTGATGGAGGTATAACTCAGATTACGGTTTGCACTGTTTACTGTGGCAGAGTTGTGTTTGGAGAAAACACTGTACATTGGTAGCTTGTGTTCCAAAGCACTGTTTTACTTGAGCAGATATCATGATTGACAGTCAGCTAAAATGCAAGGAAGTATGGAAGTCTGCTAATATGATGTTTTTGTTTGTATTTATGATACCAACGTTCAAATTAATGGACTTTAAATACAAGACACTTTAAGTGGATTTCTGCTTTTTGGACTCTAACAAAAAAAATTTAAATTAGAAGTGTTAGCAGGCTTTTGTCTTATTTCTTTTTCAGCATTGTGTAGGCTGGCGTTATTTGTTCATGTGTAGGAGGGTAAAAATTAACACACAGCTGCAACATGTTGTGTGGCTTTTAAAGTGCACTGCAGAGATGGTGATCTGTACAGATTATTCATGATGGCTTTCACAGCTGAGTTACCCAGAATGACCTAGAGGGTCTACTTTTTTTTTTCCACAGAGCCATTGCCAGTTTGTAGAATTAAAGGAGACAGACAGAGAAGTACTACTTTATTAATCGACTGGCATATGTGGGATCAAGCACACACAGTATTATGCAACTTAAGTATATGTACGTGTGTGTGCACACGCACACACACACACGTATAAATATATGGTACTTTTGAGTCCCTTGCTAATCTTATTATAGATTTGGGGGGGGGGGGGTTAAAAAAAAGCATATGAACTTGTTTCCACATTTGAGTTAAGACCGGTGCGGCATACAAGAACTCTGATCTCCCAGTCTGGGGAAATAGAAAATTATAGTTATCCAGGAACTGGGTCATGTGTGATGGCTCCTAGTCAGGGTTTCCTCTTACCTCCTCACTAGCCAAGTAGGGAGAAGAATGGAAAGCTCATTTGAGACTGTAGCAAATCAGTGAGTCCATGACCGGTGGTTCTCATGAACAAATTGCTGTTAAATAGAATGTGTGGGGTTTGATTGCTGCTTGGTCATAGATATGGATCTGTGTTGATTTGCTCAGGTAGTTCCATGCAGGTTTAATCCCTTTTTTAGAATAGTTACCTTGTTTTTGTGCTTACTGTAATGTTAGTGGCCTGGGTTGATTGGAAGCTTGGGTTAGTGGCCTGGGTTGATTGAAAGCTTGGGTTACTGAAGGGTCAATTGCTTTGCAAAGGACTCAAATGCATACCTTCTTCTTGAGGGTGAGAGAAGTGGTCGTTGGAATTTGTCAGACTTAATGAAACTCTTAGCCATTGCTAGGAATAGCAGTTTTGCCCTCTGCTAACTTGGGTAATAGAGGAGAGAAAGTCTTGCATTATATGTGATCTTTAGTGGGAAAGGATCACTCCCCACAGTCCCGTCCCACCCTCAACAAACTGATTCTCTGAGCTGGCAGAGGTTATTTACTGACTACCATGTAGACTGCATTACTGCGGGTAGGTGGGATTTCCTAGGCCTCACATAAGACGCTTAGATTATGCCTCTCTTATTAAATCTTGACAAAGGCAGATGCAAGTTTCTCTCCTCTCTTGTTAGCCCTCAACATACTTGCACTGGAACCACTTGCAGTTTGTACAACCATTAAACTGTTACTAACATTAAAACCTTACCTTCTGTGCCCCTGATAACATACCATCTTAGCGCTTAAAAATTGATGCTGTTACCCTAGCTCTTATCTTGATCCTAATCAATCGCTTTATTATTGAAAGCTATGTCCAGTCCCTATGGAAAAGGTGCTACATTCTTTCTCTCCATAAAGGTGGAAACTCAAATGAGCTCTCAAACCGCATGCCTATAGCATTACTGTCTCCTCTCTTGAGAGCTCTGGAGAGGTGTATCCATTCTCAACTCTTCAGTTTTCTCACTGACAACTGCCTCATTTCCCCTGCACAGCACTGTTTCCATCCTTTTCATAATACAGCATCTGTTAACTATTATTGAAACTCTGAGAACTTGATCTCAGCAGTTTTCCTAGATTCATCCAAAGCTTACGACATTGTATTCCAGCAGAAATTGCTTCAAAAACCAGCTTGCCTAGGAATACATGAAACGTCATTATTCTGGTTCTCCAGCTACCTCTCAGATATGCAGTAAAACAACAAACCAACATTTTCTCTTTCCTTCTCATTACATTGGGTGTCACTCAATGGATTAATTTTAGGTCCCCTTTTAAGCATGTTCATTAATGATCTCCACATAGCTTCTAAACAAGCCAGCATAATACAGTACGCAGATCGTGCAAGTCATCTGTTCTGCTAAAGGTATAGATGGATCATAGGAAGTTACTAGGCTAATGGCACAAGGGCTCTTACAAGCCTAGCCAAGTTCTACCCTTATTTCCATGATCAGCACCTAATGCCCATGTCCAAGAGGGACATAGGTGGAACCCCTGGGGTGAATGTATGGTTACCCATCCAGTTATCCAGATTATGCTTGAAGAGGGCCAGTGAGGTACTCTGACATGAAGTGTCAGACCAAAGAGTCTTTCCCCACCACAGAGGACTGTCTGTCTGATGCACAGTTGTTCCTTAACCTTAAAAAAACAAAAAACAAAACTGATTCTATTTATCCCAATGCATTCAACTGGCAAAAATTAATGTCATCATCACCTCTAGCGATCTAGAAGCTTAGTTTGACTTGTTTGTTGTAGGAATCACTGTTAATGAAAGGTTAAAATTTGATCATCACATAAAACGGGTGGTAAAAAAACACTCCCCAAAAGATAGGTGCTCTCTATACAGTCAAACAATACTTCACAGATAATGCCAGAAAAAGTATTGCTCAATCCCTTTTCATTCCTACACTGCTTTATGTTGCTGCCATCTTGACTAACCTATTATCCGCTCAACCCTTTATCTTAGAACCGTGCTATAATAAGGTGGCAAAATTTGCCACCAGTCATTATAGGACACCTCATTGTCTGTCCTTAAAACTTAAGTGGATAGAGCTAAGAAATTACCTTACTTTCCCAACTAGTCATTTCCCCTGCATTCATCTGTTATACAAACAAATGTCCTAGTTTGAAAAAAATATTCTGCAACTTTATAACCAAAGTAGACAGCGGAGATCTACATACAATGTCACAAAGCGGACAACTCGGCTGATGACTCTTTGTACTCCTTTTTCCTCACCAGAATTGGAAAAAAAACTTCCTTCATTCTAAGTAAAACAACAAACGTCAACAATTTTAATGCTCAGGTAAGAGAATACCTAAAATATACCTAGCTCTAGACATGCAAAATTCCTGAAAGATAAATGTCCTGCCTGTTATGATCTTCTGTTCTTTCAAAACACTGTACCCTTCGTTATTTGTCCAGAATATCCTCCTTGTCTCCTCTACCTATTTTGTTCCAGTGCTTTTCTCCCCAGTTTCATAACTCATTGCATGATGCTGCTATTAATTTAATGATACTCTGTGTATTTGTTTATTACTTGCATACCTCTGTTTACTACGATCTTTACGTAATGTGACATTTTTCTGGAACTTTTCTCCCCAGGTCTCTGCTGAAAAGCTGTAGTTTTCTGCCCATTCGGGCTATCCCAGTAAACAAATTAAATAATAATAACAGATTGCTTGGTTATGCTCAATGCATTGAGTTGGAGCAAAGAAGTACCAGGGACAGTGTGATTAATAAGAACCAGCTGCATCTACATCTGGAAGAGCCATAGTTGAGAAAAAAGCTTCATCTTTTTTTCATAGCACATTCACGTGTCCTCTTTGACATGCAGGTGGCTTCGTTTGTAGAAGAGTGAGGAGATATGGAAGTTACTCTTTTACAAGGTATCATTGCATTTTTGTGCTTTTAGATGGTATAGAATGTGTCTTTCTTGCAGTGCGGTGCCTGTTATAAATTCTTCAGCCAATTATCTGTTTGCAGTAGGTTTCATTTTCTTTTTTGAGTACTAAACGTACTGTGAGTGGGAAGTTTGTATACAGAGTCATAAGTGGAAACTTTAGCAATGTGACTGGACATACAAATGAAATGTTGAGATGAAAAGGGATTAGAATACAAAAAAAAATGTGCCATGTTGAAATTTACTAGATAGAGAAGAGACGTAGAATTGCAACCGGATGTGCATGAATGTTCACACTGTGTTTTTAACAGTGCCTTGTAATCCTGTGGTATTTTAGACCCTGAATACATTTTGCATACTGCAGTACTGCTGTAAAACCTTTAAACCTGCAGGATACATTAATGAACAAGTGTCTGAAAGTTTGAGTTACTGTCTGAATGCTTTAAAGCTATTGAAACATCAGATAATTCAGCCTTTGAAATCGGGGGAAATATCTCTCTGAATATGTACAAACCATTGTGATAATGATATACTATTTAGCATCAAGATAGTTGCACTTGTGTTCTCCCTGGAATGAGTGAAGAACAAGAAAGTGGATGCATGGGCTCCTTTCTGACTTGATTTTATATCTGATTTCCTGGAAGATTAACACTTTTATAACCCCTGCCAGTGATCTGATTTTCCAAACCAGTGTTGGGTACTTACTGATAAGGCTGCATTTCCTGGAATGAGCCCTCCCTACAGTGGAGGGTACGAGGAATTCACTCAGTGTGGAGTGTAAAACAGATGCGCACCTAATATGCAGAATCTTGAGCTATAGGACCCTATTCAGTAGATATCGAAAGTGGAACCTCTGTCCAAATTTCACTTCTAGTTATGGCCAGGCTGTTCCACCCAAGTTCCTATATGTGGGAACACAGGCCGGATCTTCCTCTGGTAGTAATCCTACAGCATAGTTTCAGCTGACCTTTGCCTGGATGTGTGAAACTAATATCTGCTTATTCAGTTTCTTCTCTTCCCATTTGGATTGTCCAGCAGTTTGAATCCAGATCATGTGGGGATAGGGGCATAGTTCTGACCAAAGCCTATGTATGGAATTAGTAGCATGCAACTGCTTTTCTACAACATGCTGCTGGATTTTTGGCAAAGACGTTTTTCTTCAAAAGTGAAATGTTGCGATGGGGTTGACCACAGTGTGTTGTATTGTACAAGATGATAGAGATACTTTGGGAACAGTCAACCTTCCCTAGTTTATGTCCTTGCCAACGAGAATAGAGCCATCTTATCTAACTGGTAGTAGTGACTAATGTCCAGCTTGGTGCATCTGGAAAGTCAAACCAGCAAGAGTTCTGCCCACTTTATCACATCCAGATAGCATAACCAGACATTTCATGCATTTTGTAAGCTTAGGCTGTATACCAGTAGCTGATTTCCTGATAATGACCTAGCACTTGCTCTCTCATGAGTTGTTTCCTGTCTCTCTTGGACAGGCATGCTCCTGAAAAAAAAAAAAAAACTTGGATATTGTGGATACTCGGCAGTTTGGTTGTACCCTGAACTTGAGAGACTAGATTTGCTTGGCCCACTTGCAACATCAGAGACTGATCCCACCTAGTTCCTTCCAAGCCCATCTGCAAAAAGCTTAATGTCTTGATAAGAACTACTAAAAACCATCTGCCTTTAAGAAGGCTCTGTATGTATCCATAAATAGTGTTAAAAAGAACTGTGCAAGCTGCTTAAGGGAAAGTTTGGTAAGATTTTTAGGGCCCATGTGCACAGTCACCTTTAACTTTGCCACCTAAATAAATACCCCCCTTACCCAGAATATCCCAGATGCAGGTTGCAGCAGCCTTCACGGTAGCTTCCATTTCCCCATGGTGCAATCTTGAAGTTGCTACTAACCAAGAAAGACCTGGGTTACTCTTAAAGTGCTTCGTGACTAAAGGCTGTAAAGAATGTCCATATCACCCCTGTCTTGAAAGTGGTGCAGAAAGATTTAATAAATAACTGCTTACATATGTCTGATGTGATCCTACATCAGAACTGCTTGAGAAGGCTGTGCAACAAGTCTGTCTTGTGCCTGAACACGAGGCAAGATTGCAGTGGTCTATCTATCAGTCTGTGTTCTCGGTGTTATGACCGGAGGCCAGTGTATAGGCATTCTTTTTAGAGACCTTATCAAGGTATGTGATACTAGCTTTGCTTCTTGATCATCTAGCCCTATTTGGATTGACGGCTCACATCACTCTGTTCAGTGGCTACCTGACAGAGATGTACTTTAAAGTTCATTGATGGTCTCCAAGGGCCCACTGTCTTGTATTTAATGTTCTATGCTCTTGGTGGGTCATCTAAGGCAGTGCTTTGCTATTTTTTTTTCTGTATAATTGCTTGTTTTTTTATAATCTAATTTTTTATGTAAACTGAAAAGGCCATGACCTTACTGGTACCACCAGCTTAACACTCTTCTAATATTAAAAATACATTTTTTCAGAAAAATCCATTTGGCAGCATCGAGGATAGTTGTATTGCACAGCCGCCCCGGCTCACCTCCCTTCCTTGCATCATTCGGGACATGCAAGGACCAGTCACTGCATTTGGACCCTTAAGGTGAAATGAACACCAAGTAAAGTGAGCTAGAGAGTTAGAACATTAGGACTGTATATTAAAGCAAATAGTTTAGTTTTGTGGGATACTGAATCAGTCTCTCTGTCTCTGTCTCTCTCTCTCTCTCTAACCATGTGTGTACAATTTTGTGGATCAAGGACTTCTGAATTGGGCACAATGCAGACTATATTTTTGTCAGGCTTTTTTTTTTTTTTTTTTTTTTTTTTTTTGGAAATGGTTTGTATTTTTGGTATGTATGGATTGGTTGCAAATACGCTTTTAGAGGGTTTTTGGAAAGTTTCTTATTACTTCTGAGAAAGCTATAGATGTCATTGCAAAACCCATTTTGTTAAGTGTTCATATGAAGATATGGGCACACGAGAAGTTTTCATTTTATTTTTATTTAGGGTTGGAAGAAACTTGAATTGGACAGTGTCTTTAATATCTGTTCTGAGTCTTGTGTGTGTTTGATATGTACCTATAAGTGCATCCTTTTTGTGATTTTGTTTTTTTTTTTAAGTGGTGGTACTGGAGGCAGTGTGCTCAAAACACTGCTAGTCTTGCAGTTTTTGCATAGTGTTTAATTTATTAACAGAAGTCCTGTAAGTCAGTGTTTTGACAGTGTTCCTACTTGCAACGTGGCACTTGAAGTTAATCACCATGATGCACGTTTTCTTTTTGTCCTTTATATGTTTGGACTGTTTAATAAAAACTTAGGGATGATGATAGACTACATCCATAAGTATTAATAAATGCCCCACTGCATTTGAGTGGTTGCCCACCCACCTGTCTTATGTCTTGTGTACTCAAATGAGACACTGAGGCTGGGTATGCGTTTAGGTCATTTATTTTATTTATATATATTTATATATATATATATATATATATGTGTGATATATATATATATATATATATATATATATATATATATATATATATATATATATATATATTACACACACACACATCAGGAGCTGTAACTTGTACGTATACTTCGTACCTCATATGCTTACTGACTGACTTGTTACTTCTAACGCACTCAATTGTGCATGTCCATTCAAGCTTACATGAATGGCACTGATGTCACATGTGCTCAGTAACAAATTACTATGAGGTGACTGACTTGTTACTTCTAACACACTCAATTGTGCATGTTCATTCAAGCTTACATGAATGGCACTGATGTCACCTGTGCTCAGTAACTTATATGCATGTACTGTTTGGCTACAGTGGCTGACTAGGTTCAGTATACACTCTCTGATCTACACCACCTAAAGTCCACGGATATATCCTTGTGCTTTTCTGTACACTGATAGGGGAATAAAGGCCAAGTGAATCATTCGTGGCTTGTCAGGAAAAAGTATTTATTCTTATGAAAGGTGTAAGAAACAATGGGCACAGATAACCTGAGTGAATGCACGGAATGTCCTGTTACAGTACTTGCAGGCACACTATGCCTTGATTCAAAAGGTAGAAAGAAATTTAAGTGAAACACTTGAAGCAGTTTGTTTTACAGCCCTGTAATTTTAAATTCCATATAAATAAATATTATTAATGCACGTTACTGTGGCACTGTATCTTGTTTGTATTTGCTTACCTGAGGCTTAGGAAGAGTTTCCACAATTGAATTTGACTTCATGACTTGTTGATCTCTTACATTTTGTGTCCGATTCCAGCAGGGTCTGCTTGTGTTCTTTACTAGAATGGCATGTGGGAGGTGTTAGAAGCAGAATATAGCAAATCCATCACCTGTGCTGTGAACTTAGTCTATAAGATAACAGTTAAAGACTTGCATCAGTACTAGTGGGAAGTCCTGATTAATAACAGTAAATGTTTGTAAAAGGAGTAACTGGCATGAGGGCTAGAAGAGTGTGGCAGGGATCCCAGCATCCTAATCTGGTGAATAACTTGGCAGAGATAGAATGACACATCTCTGTATTTTTTTCACCTTAGATTGGCAACACAATTGTATCTGCTTTCTGACTTGAAGTTCTATTATTATTTTAATAACTCAGTAAATTGTACATTTTTCAAAACATTTGCATGTCCTGATGAACCCAGGTTCCTCCTACTGGTCATGCTGCTTATTTGATTCTAATTGAGGACAAATTACTATGAGGTGTGAAGGATCTTCTGCATGATGATCATCTTATGATGATGATAAACTGGGGCAGGGGATGATTATTGGGCCACTGTTATAAAAATCTAGATCCAATGTGTCTTCTGTCAGTCCTCAACTGATGAGTTAGTGTAGATCCAACTCTGACCGCTTGTAGACTTTAGGCTTTTTCTCCCTGTAACCATAATTCCCTTCCACCAACTTGTTACCTTGAACACTTCAGATTTGGTCCTTGGCTCAGTGCTACTTTTTCTTGTTTTTGGACAGATAACTGCATACATTTTTTGTGTAGCCTCTTTGATAGTGTTCCCTTTCCTGTCAAGCTTTATCCTGCCTCACTATGTTGCTATTTCTACTCTTTGGAGGTCTTTTACCTGTAACCTAAATTTTCTGACGTTTAGGATATGACTCCACTTTTTGAGCCCATCAGGATACGATCACCAACTCCTTCCTTCATGGAATCTAGGTCCTTGCAAAAGCTGGTCAGTCCTCTGCTCCAGTCTCTCCTTCTGCAAGAGAGGTCCATTCATTGGGCTTCTATGCTAGCTGCATCCCTAAGTCAGTGTGGTCATCAAGGAACCTGCCCGAGGCTGACATGGACAGGATGAGGGCATTTTTGAGGACCACAGATTCAGTTATGGGTTCTCCCGTGCTGCCACTGGGGGAGCCAGGAGCTATCCCTTCCACTCCTCTTGGTTTCTCCACTACCTGTCTGCCGTCAGATTTGGTGTCATTGGGATCTGATCATTCTCCAGGAATTACCTGTGTCAGAGCTGAAAATGTGGGTATTTTCAATTCTGACAATATCTTTTATTCTGTTGACTTGAACCATGTTGCAGCTCAATGAGTCTTTGGGCCAAGAGTTCTGCAGCTGTGTCGGGGGGGGGGGGGTCTAGATTGACTCAGAAGCTCTCAGATCCTTCCCTTCCTCATGGAGCTTTGACCTTCGACAGCTCAGCTCTGTTGTTTGCTTTGGGGCTGAGCTTGATTTGGTCTTGTAAAGTGCATTTGTTGGTAGTCTTCGTATCCCACAGAGACAGCTTTGGGACCAGTTTCGACTTCAGCCTTCGAGACCTTTGAAAGAGTATGGTTTTAAATTTAGAGATAATGTTTCCCAAGTTGAGGAGGACAGAAGACAGCACAAATCTTAAGTTATGGTAAGTACATAGCTGTAGTCAAGCTACTTGAATTTAAAGCTGTGGTAAGTACATAGCTGTAGTCAAGCTACCTAAATTTAAAGTTAAAGTTACAGAATTAAAGAAATTCCGTATGGCTCTTACATTTTCTTCACTGAAAATGCATTGGAATGTTTATACTGTACATTGTCTACTGTTGGTGTTCTAGTCAATAAGATACTTAAGTTGTCATGTTTTCTTTTAAAGTATTATCTAGGGGATTGTGTGTGGTGGGCTGAAACATATTTTTGCATGTCACTGCTGTGAAGAATCTAGCAAAAAAAAAAAAAAAAAGGCATTTTGGTAGTGGAAAGTTATGAATCAAAATGTTCCCGGCAAAAACTGAGAATTAGAAAAGGAAATTTTGTGAAGTTCGGTTCCATCCCTTGAAGGTATCAAAACTTAGAATCAGTATTGCAAGAACATGAATTTTAGTGTAGGAACTGTAGGATCTCAGAATTCTGATTTGCAATTTCCACGTTGCCAGTGTTAGGGTTATTGCAATATGTGCAAATTTTTCATATGACTTTTTTTTTTTTTTTTTTTTAACACTGCTAACTTTAATTTCTTCATACCCAGTTTATCCTGTTTAGGTTCATGGGGTTTGGCAGAGTCTGCCATGGAATGTAATGGGCATAAGGCAGAGAAAAAAGTTCTGGATGGGATGCCAGTCGCAGTGCTCACATTCCCATGGATATAAATGTGAGTCTTGAGCATGTCCGAATGTTCTATGTTGTGTACACATTTAGAGCATCATTGCTGTCACTTATTTATATTATAGTTCAGTTAAATGGTGATGATAAATTTCCTACCCTGAGGCTTCAAAACTTTTCTTTTCATTCCTATATAAAGTTCAGAAACATCGTGTTTAGCAGTAGGTGTACAAGCACTATATAACTGTACTTCCTCATCACTTTTACCTTCTCTTATTCCCCTCTTAACCCATACTTAATCAATTTTGATCACATTCCTTTCTAGTCCTCAGGCTGAGCCTTGCTTTGTATACAAATGTATGCATTGTACATAGCCATAGTGATTTTGAAGATGTTTATTAGATTATGTTGGTAATGTCTTGATCTTCGCCACAAGGCCATGAAACTTTTTACTCCATGCTTGTCCTCCGACCTTTAAATACTACATTGTTGTCTATTGCAACTAGCAGCAGTGCTTTTGAAGATATTTATTCAACTACTACAGTCTGCTCTACATAAAAATGTTTGTTTTTTCCTTACTATTTCTGTAAAGAATGGCTAAGATGATCTTAACTCTTGTAACACTGGGATGAGCCAGGAAAGGGTCCATTTGGATCAGTGTTGTACTCAGGTTAACAAACAAGTGGTGAGTGCGTGTGTTTGTGTGTATTTCTTCTTATTATTTTTTAATGTAATATGCTTATTTTGTTGTCATTTTGTAGACTGTCAGCTTTTGTTTAAATGCTTATTGCGGTGAACTTTTTCCCCCAGCAAGCATCTCTGAATGTAGACATTTGTTGAGCAAACAAAATGAATGCCAGTAAATAGGTAGCAGAGAATGGCATGCATCTTTCTCTGGCATGCCAGTTTGTACTGTTTATGCAGCAGAGCACTTTCTGTACGTGACCATTTTGGGAAACTTAGCTAGGATGTCAGGCAGTTTGAAAACAGGAAATGATTTGCTGGCAATGAGTGATGCTAATTACAGAGCATGAAAGAACCCTGAAGTATCCTGCAGTCTGATTTACAGTTGCAAGCCAGCAGTGGATAACAAGACAGCATGTGTCAGAGCAGCATTAGTGGTGGTTTTCTAGTCTTTTTATTGCCATTGTTAACTGTTCTATCCTGACACGTTTGCAGTAAACGTAATCAGTCTTAGCTGTAAGAAAGTTGCATCTTAGATATGAAGAGTGGTAGGTTGATTTACACTGAATAACTCTGGCCTTGCAGTGGCATCATACAAGTTCATACTTAAGTATGTGAGAGCACTTACACATTGCAGATTTTACTGTTGTGACTAGCTGTTGTATCCATGTTGTGCCATTAGTAGTTACTTGTCATGGAACCTGTGCCCTGTGACATACTTGAAAGTGCAGTAAACCTGAACTCAATCACACACAACTCTCAAGCAACTAGAAAATAAAAAAACGAAGTAATACAGTACAATTTTCATGGGTTGCACTTTGTGTCACCCCCCCCCCCCCCCCATGCAGAAACATACCTTATGTTTTTAGTTTTTTAGAAAGCAAGATGGGAATACATTCCCTTTCTCCCCAACCTAAGAACAAGTCAAACCATACAAATAGTATAGGGTAGGTTCATAGGTTCATAGGTTCATACTAGGCTATCTGCCCTAGGGCATTTATAAGCCTAGCCCAGAGTTTTGTGGCTTTCGCCACCCCTTTAGTTTGAAGGATACTATGCCCATTATTTTGCTGTGCCCCTCTGTCAAGCAGTGACACTGAGGTTATCCCTGGGGTATACCTGCGATCTCCCATCCATTGGTCAAGATTTCCCTTGAACAGGGCCAGTGAGGTGCTCTGCCTCACATGAACCGGGATTTTGTTCCACAGCATAGGGAGTCTCTGGGTGATGAATCTGTCCCTCCAGCACGTCCTATTAATAGCCGTGTCGAGGTTTAAGTCTCTTGCCCTTGTAGTTCTGATGGATTTAGATTTTTTGAGGTGAAGCATGTTCATTAATTCCGGGTTGGACATGGCCTTGTATGTCAGGCACAGGTCACCTCTGAGCAGTCGATGGCGACTGAATAGAGCTGGAGTTCCTTCAGTCAGGCAGCATAAGACATATTTTTGAGACCCTTTATCCTTTTAGTGAGGAACTTTTGGGGCCTTTCCAATTGCTGCATGTGTCGGGTCAGATGCATTCCGAATGGGGCATTGTACTCAATCATTGGTCTGATGAGTGATGAGTACAGGGGAATGATGACCTCCCTTGATATAGATGTGAATCCCTTCATGATCAGGTGGGCAATGTAGAAGGTCTTCCTAACTACTTTGGCAACGTGAGTGTCAAACGAAAGGTTACTGTCAACCTGGGTCCCCAGATCCCTGATAACCTCTTCTGTGCTTAGTGGAGCCACCTATATGGTAACTAGGGGTAACCTTGTTTTTCCCGAAGGGTATGACTATGCATTTTTTGGCGTTTAACTTTAGGCCATGGCTCTGGCACCAGTTATCCGTCTCGGAGACCCTTGTGAAGGATGTCTGTGTCAGATGGGTTTTCAACTATGGTGCCCAGTTTGCAGTCATCTGCAAACTTTGTCAGCCATAATCCTCCTGTGTTTGCCTGTACTTCTGAAACGTAGATGCCGAACAAGAGTAGGCCCAGGACTGAGCCCTGTGGCACACCACTTGTGACAGGCTTGGAGTCTGACATGGCACCAGCAACTCTGACCTTGTGGGTTCTGTCACTTAGCCAGTTTGCAACCCATCTTGTGACGTATGGGTTTACGTTTAAGCTGGTGAGTTTTTCAATGATACCCGAGTGGGGTATTGTGTCGAAAGCCTTTGCCAGGTCAAGGTAGGCTGTGTGGACTGCCTTGCCCTCGTCAATGGCCTTGGTGACTGTTTCGAAAAAGTCAACCAAGTTTAAAAGGCATGATCTGCCCTTGACAAAGCCAAACTGGGTTGGATCCAACGTCTGCAAGTCCCCTATGTCTTTATTTATGAGTTCCATTATGATCCTCTCCATAGCTTTGCAGACCAGGCTTGTCAAGCTGCTGGGACGGTAGTTTCCGGGGTCGGTGGAGGCACCTCCTTTGTGAAGTGGGACCACCGGTGCCGTACGCCACTCCTTGGGTACGTATCCTGAGGTGAGACTAAGATTAAACAGTTGCCCTAACTGCGGGTTTAATTCCTCATTGAGTTCGTGGAGTACACAGCCAGGGACACCATCTGGTCCCATGGATGCTGTGTTTTTCGCCTTGGAGAGAGCAGTTCTCACCTGAGCATTTGAGATGTTTGGGGGACTACAGTCCTCTGGTATAGATATCTCTCCTTTTGGGGGGGGGGGGGAATTTGCACTGAACCTGTCAGCCAGTATGTTGGCAATGTCTGTAGATTCCGTGATTTTTACATCCTTTTGCACTAATTCTGAGCATATCTGGGAGTTTCCTCCCAGGTTTCTAACATAGCTAAAAAAGGCCTTATGATTGTCTTTTGAGTCCTTAGCGATTTTTCTCTCAAAATTTGCCTTGGATGCTTTTATGAGAGATCTCAGTTTTTTACTTATAATGATCAAGAGTGTCTTCCCTTTTACGGATTTTGCTCTATCTTGTAGTAGCTTTTTCCTTTTGTTGTAAAGCTTGTTTATGGCTGGGGTCCACCAGACTGGACGCTTGCCTTTGGTACAAAGAGTCTTTGTTTTGTTTGGGATTGCCTGATCCATGCAGTCCTGGAGGTGCTGGTAGAAGGCATTTGTAAGTGATTCAGCGGTTTGAGTAATGGTTTCCACTGGCTTGGGGGCCTTGAAAGAGACCACACCAGTCTTTAGGAGTGTGAAGTCTGCTTTTGAGAAGTTCTTCACTGTGGTCTTTTTTATCTGGGGTGGGGGTGGGATGTGGACTTCCAGTGAGATTAGTTTATGATCTGATCTCACCAATGATGGGTATACCTCTGGTGTTGAACATTGTGACCCCATGTTTGTGATGATGAGATCCAGTATGTTTTCTCCTCTTGTGGGGATGGTGACCAGTTGTTCCATGGCATTTGAGTTTATGAACTCTAGGAACCTTTGGGCTAGAGTGTTGGGGCTTGAGTAGTGATCCCAGTCTATATTTGGATAGTTGAAATCACCCAGTATGATGGTGTTTGGAGATATATTTATCCCCTCCAGTGTTTTCAGGAAAGCTGTGTGAGGTTCCTGAGTTTGAGAGGGTGGCCTGTAACCGGCTACAAACTGCAGAGCAGTCTTGCCTACGGTTAATTGCACCTGGATGGTTTCCGATGCATCGTGCGTTGCCACCCACCTTGAGGTGAGGGTGTCCTTGATGAATATGGACACCCCTCTCCTTTCTTGGTGTTGTCCAGATTTTGGGCCTGGAACGCATGATATGAGGTAAAACCTGATGGTGCCGGGGTGCTCTCAGGAGCCTTGAACCAGGTTTCAGTCACAGCACAGACATCGATGTTCTCCATACTGAGAAGGGCTTCGAGTGGGTGCATCTTGAGGTTGAGACTTCTGGCATTGAACAGCATTACCCTTAGTTTTTTTCCTTTTTTGTGTTCTAGGGTGGTAGGTTTAGAATTTGAGCCCTGCCTAAAAAAGGCACAATGGGGGTGGCAAGAGCCTTTGCCAAAATCCGGAAGCCCAGGGGTGACAGGTGCAAGCCGTCCCTTACGAAGCAGCGTGGCTTGTCCAGCATGTCATCCCAGGCAGACAGACATTGGATCCCCTTTGAATGACACCATAGTTTAAGCCAATTATTAAAGCTGATCATCTTGTCTTCGTATTGTGGCATCATTCTTGGTGAAGGTAGGATACTGCTCAAGGTCAGGGTCATACCTGCCTGGGCTACATAATCAGAGAGCTCCTCTATGTCTCTTTTCATGTAGTCCAGGGAGGTACGTCTCAGGTCATTCACACCAGCATGGACAATGACTGAGTCATACTTGTACCTGCAGTTGAGTGACCTGAGTGCTTGCATTATGTGGCGGATTCTAGCGCCAGATAGGCAGCTTACTGTGACCTTCTCCTTACTCAATCTGGTGAGCGGGATGTCGGTGTGTCTGACTATGGAGTCACCAATGACGAGTGTGTCTGGCATTGTGTTTGGCCTTAAGGGCTGTGACTGTTTGGCACACTGACTCTGTGGTCTATGTGTTGCATGTGCTGTGCCATGTGGAGGCAGTTGTTTGGGTGTCTGCTTTGGTGGCCTCTGCTGTTTTGGTAGGTTTTTGATCAGAGCCTCCGAGTATGTCTTTGTGTGTTTGTGTATGATTTGAAGTTGTGATAGTGCTATGTGGGACTGGGTTTGTGGTGTGTGTGGTTACCTTCTCCTCCTGTCTGGTCTTGCCAGTCCTATGTTGAGAGAGCTCAGCCTCCAGTTTGGCTATATATTTGCATCTCTTGCATGTATTTGTGTTTTGTGGGAGAAGGAGAGGGTTGTCAGTGTACATGAGGCAATTGTAACATTGCCTCAATATTCCCAGATTCACCAGCTGAGTAGGAGAGGACACTAGCAACTGATCCCTCGCCATGCTAGAAGGAATAGGCAAAAACTTTATGTAGATGAGTTTGAAAAAAGGACTTCGGGGGATGTGGTGTTTTTTGGCCGGTGGGGTACTATGTATAATAAAAGTGCTATATCAGAGTAAAAAGTACTTTAGGAACAAGTGCTAGGCTTTACAGATGGAGAATAGTCTACTTAGGAATCAAGTAGAGCTGAACTTTTTAGTTAGAGAATAGGCTGGTTAGATAGGCAGTACAGTTCAAGAAGAGCTGTTCTAAGGGAAAAAATGAAGAGTGAACTTTAGGTAGCCCGAATAGTTTAACCTTGATTAACCGCCGCTGCTCTTGTGCGCTCCTGTGGCAACTCTGCGCTAAATCGTGCTAAAGCGCTCTAAAGCGTGCTTTATAGCAGGGGGCTGGAAAAGGCAGGAAATGACCCAAAATGGCCAATGAACTACAAGTTACTGACTTAAACCACTCCTCTGAGGACAAACGGGCAGATCAGTACTCCCCACTCTCACTGGTGAGTAAAGAAACTTCCCCCTGACCAAACAAGGAAAATGGAGAAGTACAGGAACCAAGACAAAGCCCAGGGATCAGCAAAATCTTATCACTGGAACACTAGCTAGGAAAGTATGGAAAACGAGGATATATATTTTTTTTTTTTTTCAAGTTTTTTTACACAGGCAGAAAACACAATAAATGCTGTACTTTTCGACTAATTGCTATCAAAAGCTAGTACACTTGAGTGTATTAGCCTGTAGTTTAACTTTTAAGTAAAACTTAAACTAGCAAGTTCAGTAAACCGTTTGAGCTTGTAAAACGGTACGGTATAAGTCAGGCCTATTTTTAATAGTAAAACTCAAGCATCCAGAAACTGCAGATGTTATGTAGTCCTATCTCACCGTAATTCTTGCTGGATGGGTTCAAGCCGATATTCGGCTCTGACTCTGCTGCTACTAAAGCTTGAGAGCTTTTACTGGCTCGAGGCTAGCCCCTATCCCATGGTGCCTCACGGCAATTCCCCAGATCTTGTTTGCCGCGAAAGCTTAGAAGTTGTATCTTACTGGCTCGTTGGCTAAGTAAAATTATTTTTTACTGTATTTAGTCCTTTTCTACCCTTTTTCTATCTGATATATATATATATATATATATATATATATATATATATATATATATATATATATATATAGTGTGACTGTTTTTGAAAGTTTTTCCCTTATTCCCACCCTTAGGACTTAGTGCCTGTTTAAGTTACAGGGCCTTTCCTCACTGTGTGTGTGTGACTGTTATAAAAAAAAATCTTCTCTTCTCACCTTTATTGTTGATACTTTTACTGTTATTATCCTTTTGTCTTAGTGTGTAAGAATGTCTAAAGATAAGGATCACAAGGATCATCGCCCTTCTGGGTTCAAAAAATGTGATAGGTGTGCGCAGAAAATGTCTCTTCCTGACAGCCACACCAGTTCTGCATATTGTCTTGGCGAAGCCCATTTACAGGAACCCTGCACCTTCTGTCACGCTTTTAGCACAAGAGTTTTGAATGAAAGGAAGAGAAAGCTCATTGACAGGGATCTCATGACCAGTTCCTTCCAGGAACAGCTGGAACTTGGTCAGGCAGCTCCAGAATCCTCAAAAAGGAAATAACTGGCCCTGGCTGTGGAGCCGACAAAAAAGACTAAAGCGTCGGAACCAAGAAGTTCCAGTTCTGACTTGGCTTCATCTTAGGTGCCGTCGATTGCACCAGTTCCAAGACGGTACCAAAAATTTTGTCAGGCATCGAGACTGCATCTCCTACATTTTGATCTCCTATTGTGGAGAGAAGGAGGTCTCCTTCTGTCTCCACCAAATCCTCCAGGACCCTATCAGATGAGGACATCAAAAGGGTGGTAAAGAGGTTGCTTTCGGATCCAGCTCTGGCTAGAAAATTGGACCCTCCAGACCCAAAGGTCTCGGAGCTGACCCCTTTACCGATCATTGTTCCTCCTCCTCCGACTGCTTCGTTCATGGAGCCTATTACGTCAGGTTCCTCTGTCTTTGACCCTTCAGCTTCGGGGATTCAACCTGTTTCCTCATAGCCAATTACTCTATCCTCGATAGCTCAGTCTGGAGCTGACGGTTCTGGGAGCAGACGCTCTCGTGTTGACACCGAGGGGACAGTCACCCTGGGTTCTTGTCAGAACCCTACCCTCCCTCTCTGAGCCTAGACTCAGCTCTGCTCCCACTTCTGTTTCGGAGCCATTCCCACTTGCTAGGAGTCGACCATCCGACCCCTCAGATCGGTGGTCTTCCTTTGGAACCTGTGTCCCACTAGCAGCAGGCAGCAACCTCTTCCCCCCCACCCCCCCCCCACAGCGTAGGGCACCAGAGGCCCAAGTAGCCCCCATTGAAGGTGCCCTCTCTTCCGAGACCTCCCCAGGTTATCCCACTGGAGAGCTCCCTCAGAAGAGGCTATGCAAGAGGAAACATGTCGACTCCCCTGAGTCCGTCATGTCAGACACTAATTTAGAGGAATCAGAAGGGTCCCCTAGATCCCCCTCTGAGGATGTCTCCTTTTCTGACATCCTGGAAGTCCATAGACAGAGGGGTGATTGGAAGACCTCTAACCCTACAGAGGGGTGATTGGGAAGACCTCTAACTCTACTGAGGATGAATCGGTGCATCTTGAGGCTTTTGGATCATGACCTTCCAACTCCTGTGTAACACCACCTTATGACCAACTTTTGGGGGTCATATCGTGGAAAGCATGGACCTCTCCAGATTCAGTGGAAGCCATCCTGAGGAGGTCAAACAAATTTATGACAAGTCTTTCCTTAGTAAGGGAGTCCCATTTGATGCTATGGTGGTAGCAGCGGCCACCAAGAAGAAATTATCTGAGACGTCTTGTAATATTCATCCTCCTAACAAGGAGTCCAGGACTATGGATAGGCACAGGAAGCATACTTTTTTCAGTGGCATTTACATTAAGATCACTGAATTACCGGACTCATTTTACTCCTCTTCAGAGGGATCTCCTGAAAGAGGAGATACCCTCCAGGGTTCAGTAGCTCCTGGTTCCATGGATTAAGGTTTCTACACAGCTTACTTTCATAGCTAACTCCTCCATGAGGCTGATCTCATATGTGGCAGATGGAGTGAGTAGGGCAGCCGCAGCAGGACTATATCCCTCAAGAAACATTTGTGGATGGGTCTTTGTAATTTTACGGAATCCTTCAAGTCTTCCTTCACTAATGTTCTCTTTGGTTCATCTCTTTTTGGACCCTCAAGTGAAAGAGACTTTGACTAGATGCAAGCAGGAAGGGAAAAGCTCATCTGCCGAAGGGAAAAGCTTATCTGCCGTAGGAGTCCATTTCTCTCTCCCATCCAGACCTTATCCCAAGGGTAATACAGGAGGAAAAATGTGGTTCCGCAAATCCCAAAAAGTTTTTCTCAGGCACAAGGTCAGCCCTCCCCCAGAAGCAGAGGGGGAGGATATAATGGAAGATGCCACCCTTGCGGCAGAGGAGGTCCACAACATCAAGGAGACAGAAGCTTTCTCTGATCGTCCATTTCATTGACCCTGAAGGGTTGCCCGACTGTCCATCTCTGGAGGCAGTCGGGGGTCTTGTATCGCTGTACCCAAGCACCTGGCTAACTATCACTCAAGATCGTTGGGTGCACACACTAATATCCAGAGGTTACCCGAATCCCTTTATTTCCGAACCCCCAACAAACTGGTCTATTCCAGATGTACCACCCATCCATCTAGACCACGTAACATCAGAGGTCATGTCGTTGCTGCAAAAAGGAGTCATCCAAGAAGTCCTTGCAGAGCAAGTAGGGTTAGGAACTTACTCTCGATGCTTTTTAGTTCCAAAAAAGACGGGGGCTCGAGATCATTTCTAGATCTCAGCAGGCTCAACAAGCATGTAGGAAAATCAAATTTCTGAATGGTCACTCTACAGTCTATATTTTCCTTTATTGGGAAAGACAACTGGATGTGCTCGATCGATCTCCAGGATGCATACTACCACATCAAAATGGGCAGGTGCTCCAGGAGACACTTACGGCTGGGAGCCAGTAATTGTCAGTTCAGAACGCTGCCCTTTGGCCTCACTACAGCCCCCAGAGTGTTTACCAAATGCATGGCAGTGGTAACGGCTCACCTGAGATGTCAAGAATTCCAGGTGATTCCGTACCTAGATGACTGGCTCCTCACTACTACCATCAAGCATCAACTCATAAGGACCAGGGACGAGACTGTATCCTTGTGCGCCAGTCTAGGCATCATTCTCAGCTTGCAAAAGTCAGTCTTATCTCCCTCACAAAAGATTGTATATCTAGGCTCAGAAATACACAACCACCATGTCAGTAAAGCTAACACAGGAAAGAGTGGAATCTCTACGCAGTCAGGTCAGATCCTTACTAAACAGAGTCCAGGCCAGAGTAGTCCTTCAAGTCCTAGGGACTATGGCTTCCGCCATCCTATTAGTTCCTCTTGCTCACGTACATATGAGGATTTTCCAATGGATGCTATTTGCACAATGGTCAATGCAAGACCTTCCATTGTCTCACCAGATATTAATAAATGCATGCAAAAAGGATCTGACATGGTGGTTACACACGAAACAACTTGTCCTAGGTCGTCCACTTGTTCCTCCCCAAGAGAATGCAGTTTTGACCACGGACGCTTCCTAGATAGGGTGGGGGGGGGCATTATCTGGGAATGACAGTCCAAGGTACTTGGCAGAACCACTTGCATATCAGTGTTCTGGAGAGGAGAGCGGTGCTATATGCGTTGCAAGCACTTCACAGCTCTCTTTGCACCGGGATGATTGCAATTCAGTCAGACAACATGTCTGTCATGTGGTACATAAACAAGCAGGGGGGAACCAAGTCTTACCTGCTTTGCCGAGAGGCCTTAATAGTTTGGAAATGGGCAATGGATACTCAATGCTTCCTGATAGCAACGCATATCCCGGGGAAATCCAACGTAATAGCGGACAAACTCAGCCGAGCAATTCTGATACCTCACGAGTGGTCCACACAAAACGAAAACTTCTGCAATAAACTTGCAGCTACTAAATAAACACAACACACAGTGGTGGATATATCACCCTCAGGTTTACTCCTCCTGGTACCTCTGCTATTCGCCTTCATGAGGTATTATACATCCAAAAAAGTCACAGTTTTTAATTCAAATACATCATAAGCCCATCCCATTAATTAAACAATTAAACCTTAAACACATACAACACCTAGTGAAATACAAATCCAGCATAATATATAAAACATAATTGAATAAGTTGGTTATAAAAACAAAATTCATTGTTTGTCTTTTCGGCTTTTCCCGGTCAGGGGTCACCACAGTGGAACTCCGGTCCGCTAATGATTGGCAGCCAATTTTTATGGTGCTCAGTTGCCAGCCTGACGCCCAGCCTTGTGTGAAGGCACATCCATTCATGCATGTCTTTCGGAGGCCACTCAACTGCGGGGAGGACATGCAGACTCTACACAGAAGGCAACCCAGCCGAGAATCGAACAGGGAACCTCTTGCTGCGAGGCAACAACGGTACCGCTGTACCACTGCGGCTTATAAAAAACATTAAATACGTATCTACTAATAAATATATATGTTAATCTATTAATTTCCACTTAGACGAAGAAAATTAATTAAATTGCATTGATACCTCTTGATTCAACCCCCCCGGATATAGAGTTATAAAATTAAAAATGATGGTGGTTTCGAAAAAATTTAACCAGGTTTGGACATTATTCCCAAATCCTGTGATATCAGCTAGAACACTAAAAAACAATGAACCACGGTCTCCCTCATGCACGGTCATAAAATCCTGAGCTACTGGACTTTCTCTTTTCCTGTTCCTAATATCTGACACATGCTCCAAAATTCGAATCCTAACTTTTCGCTTTGTCTGCCCTATGTACCATCTGGTATTGGTACAACCACAACCCAATATGTAAATGACACCACAAGTCTTGCAATTAAATCTACCCCTAGTTTGATATTTCCTACCATTGATAACTGTGTTAGATAGATTCCTAATCCTAGAACATAGTTTGCAGCTGCCACAGGGGAAGGCCCCATACCTCTGGTTTGAATCACATAACTTAATAGATTTGTTTAATAATTCTCTCAAATTATAAAACCTTTTGTAAGAGAAAGTAACCTTCTTTGGGAAAACTTTTCCCAAGGCCTCATCTGAACTTATCATAGGCCACAGTTGTTTAACCACCTTAACTACCTTCTCAGAAAAGGCACTATATTTCATGACATAAAATGTCATCCCCTTTCACTTTGGACTTGATATAAAAATAAAAGGTATGGCCTCTCATCTCCCTAATCCTACCACTACCCATTACTTTGTTTTTGGCAGCTGCAACTACTTCAGCAGAATAGCCCCTATTTAATAACCTACTTTCAACTAATTCCAATTCTCCTTGTTTTTGTTCAAACTGGGATGTGTTGGACCAAATACGTTTAAATTCCCCTAAGGGTAGCACATCTATCAAATGTCTAAGATGCATACACGACACAAACAGAAAATTATTAATAGCTGTTGGTTTTCTATATGGCTTGAACTGAATCTTATCTTCAACAAAAAAAAAGTCAGATCCAAAAAATTCATAACGTCTCTGTTCATTACATATTCAAACTTTAATCCACAAGTGTTATGATTTAACCCTTCAAAATAACTTTCAAAGTCTTTCATGGGCCCCTGTGTCCCATATATATATATATATATATATATATATATATATATATATATATATATATATATATATATATATATTGCATATGCGGGGGCATATGCTGCCCCCATTGCCGTACCCTTTTTCTGTATAAAAAAAAAAAAAATAATTTATGTTTTAAACAAAATTCCAACAGCTCAATTATATAAAATGACCGTGGTCCTTCACCTAATTTCCTATAAACTGCTTCCAAACCCTTAGTTGTAGTAATGTTGGTATATAAAGAAACCACATCCATACTGACCTAAAAATAATTAACGTCCTTCATCATATTGCATAAATGCTGGCCATTCTTGATACAAGAAGAAATTTTTAACATATAAGGTTTAAGCAAAAAATCCAGAAAAGTTGCAACATTTATACATAAAAGAATTCCTACCTGACACTATTGGACTACCGGGGGGTTCAAACCTATCCTTATGTATCTTGGGTATGGCAAACAATATTGGATTAACAGGATTTACTATGAATAATTTTTTTAACATCTTGACTATTCAAAAAAACAAGTCTTTCTCCTTTCTCCAATAACTCCAACAACATCTTATTAAATTTTTGTAATGGATTGAAGGTTAAACAAGTATAATCTTCAGTTATTTCTAACATTTTCATAGCCATTCAATTATACTGCTGCCTGTTCATGACTACCCAATTGCCCCGTTTATCAGCCACTCCGAATACTATGTTATCAGCCTGTGCACAAAGATTTTTCCAACTTTCCCATACACTTTTTGTTAGATTATACTCCCTACAACAAAATTGTTTAAACAAATATTTTCTATGTTGTAATACAACAACATCTCAAAACATAAAATTTGATTAATTTTGGCGACAAAAGGAACTCTTATGAAAAGGTAGTCTAGGTAAACATAAGAGACCATACCCTGTATGAAAACTAAATGTGTTTTCTTCATTAGCCATTATGTTAGAATCAGAGATATCATGTTCAAAAACATTCATAGTCATAAATAGATAAGTTCAATGAGTCATTGTCCATAGCAGAACCAAATTCCAAATCTCGGTCATTACTTTCATTATTAATTTTAGAAAAATGTACCTTCCTTAAGATGCAGTTTACAACAAAACTTGTTTGCCTCAGTAAGAACCCTTGCTAAGGAAGGTAACGTAGTTGGTACAAACTTTGCTCCTTTCAATAACAAATTCTTTGCATCTTCAGAAGTCTCAAGGTCTGAAAGACTTATAATGTTCAAACCACTGCTACGAACACTAGAAAAATTATCGGTTATATCTTCCCTTATGCTTGGATTTTGCCATTCCTGTTGGCTGCTCCCTCATTAACTTAAGAGTTTGGAAATGGGCGATGGATACTCAACGCTTCCTGATAGCAACGCATATCCCAGGGAAATTCAACGTAATAGCGGACAAACTCAGCCGAGCCATTCTGATGCCTCACGAGTGGTCCCTGAATCCAGTGGTTGTGAAAGAGATCTTTCTCAGATGGGGCCAGCCTTGCTGCAATCTATTTGCCACTCACCTGAACACCAAATGCAGCAGCTACTTTGCTGTCATTCCCCGTCCGGGGATGTGACCCAGCGATGCTCTAGTTCTCTATTGGCTGCCGGGACTTATTTATGCCTTTCTTCCTTTTCCACTCATTCCCAAAGTAATTCAGAAAGCAAGACCGTTTGAGTTCCTTGATCCTCATTGCCCCTTACTGGCCTCGACAAGTTTGGTTTCCTTTCTTGTGGCCCTACCTCTTGAAGGAACCATGGATTCTGGACCCATCTCCAGATGATCCGATTCCTCAATTGGGACAGTTCCATTCCTCCATCCACACCCTCAGATTGACAGCATGGCTGCTCCAATTCCATGAATAGCCAGGTGTATTCCCTTATTCCCAGCAGTCAAACACATCCTAATTTCATCCCATAAACCTTCCACTCAGAAACTATATTCTAGCAAATGGAAAAGGTTTTCCCTTTGGGCTATGAATCGGAACTTAGATCCATATACAACTCCTTTAGAATCCATTTTATCCTTCTTAACAATTTTTCATGAGGGAGCAGCAGCCACTACAGTTGGAGTTCAGTTAGCTGTCATTTCCAATTTCCATTTTAGTTTCATGGGCAATCCAGTCATGCAGCAACTCCCTATGTAAAACTTTCTTGAAGGAGTTGTTCTTCTTAGGCCCCCAATAAAACCACCATTAGAACCCTGGGACTTGCATTTAGTCCTCTCATCTTTGATGTCTGCCCCCTTTGAGCCATCCTCGTCATTAGACTTAAAATTATCATGGAAAGCCTTGTTCTTGGTAGCCATAGCATCTGCTAGGAGAGTTTCAGAACTACAAGCTGTAACTATTCGACCTCCTTACATTATCTTTCACAAGGATAGTCTCTCTCAGGACAAACCCTTCCTTTCTTCCTAAAGTATGCTCAAGAGTACAATCTGAATACTACCATTGAGCTGCCTGTATTTCTTCCAAACCATTCTAATAAATCAGAGTATAGACTACACCAGCTAGATGTCCACAGGATACTCAGGTTTTATATACACAGGACTAAAGAATTCAGGAAATCTGATCAACTTTTTTTCTTTTTCTGACAAAAGGAAAGGCTTGCCTGTTTCTAAAATTACTCTTTCGAAATGGCTTTCGGATTGCATATCCTTTGCTTATCAACAAGCTGGTAGACAATTACCTGTCAAAGCTAAAGGTCACTCTACTAGGGCTGTAGCTACTTCATGTGCCTTTAGATCTAGGCTCCCAATTGATACTAGTTGTGCAGCAGCTACTTGGGCAAGACCGCATACGTTTATCACTCATTACAAATTGGATTTGGCATCCCGGGACAGGTCATCCTTTGGGTCCACTGTGCTGAAGAGTCTCTTCACTTGAGCCACCCGGGATAAAGGTGCTAGGGACGCTGTCCCATCCAGCAAGAATTATGGCGAGATAGGACTACATAACATGAAGTTATGTACTTACCATAACGTTCCATGTTTGTAGTCCATCTCGCCTATTTTCTTGCATCCATCTCGCCTATATTCTTGCGTCCCTCCCTCCAACCCCCTTCCTGTTTCTGGGGGGATCTGGTGGACGTTTTTGGTGCTGCCTGACATTGTTCTTTTATTGTGCACCTGGAATGGATTATATTTCTAATACTTTGCTGTATTTATACAGCTTCTTTCTTATTCTTACCTGATAGGTATTTATTGCTTTCTTGCAAACTAGAGCTGGGGAATTGCCATGAGACACCATGAGTGGGGGGATAGCCTCGAGCCAGTAAAAGATGTCTAGCTTTAGTATCGGCCGAGTCAGAGCCGAATATCTGCTCTGAACCCATCCAGCAAGAATATAGGTGAGATGGACTACAAACATGGAACGTTATGGGTAAGTACATAACTTCTTTTTATCCGGCATCTATGAATCCCCATGGGTGCTGGTTAACCGAGAGTTTGCTCTATTCCTTTTTCTTTTTTAAGCCTTAGTGAAGCCAGCTGCGAGTAGTCTTTTTTTTCCTTTTCCTTGGTGAACCTTATCCAAGCCTTTACAGCCCTGAAAAAAAGTACTTCCTATTTCTGTTAAATCTTTCACTGTAACCTAACCTAATTGAATGGCGTGGCTGTTTGTGTTTTTATTTTTAAATATACTGCTGACTCCAGCCTTTTAAGCACTTTTGAATGTATTGCATATGTCTGTCTGTATGCCTCCCCTTTTATTTAACAAAAAAAGGCATCTGTGCAGGTTTTCTATGCATTCTTTTTGTTATTTACCCCTTGAACTTCTGTTCAACAGTTTTGGACTTGGTTTAACTCTGTGCGGTACTTTGGCAGATGTTCCATATTGTCGTAACTAATGTATAGGTAGAGGTCTAGGGGAGAGTTACAGTGGAATCTGCTTCCTAATTGCATTTCTGTTCATGTTACTTCCTAGGCATCTGTTTCTATTTCCCACTGCTCAGTGTCTGGGAAGTGCTCACCTTTCTTGTGTTGGTACTGTTCTCAGGCCCCATTTAAGTCCTCAGAATAACATTGTTTCCCCCAGTGTAAAGCTAAAGTGACAACTGGACTGCTGGCAAAGAATGCAGTGAAACTGCAGACAGATGGTTTATTAAGCTGCTAAAAGACGAATCGTTGGTATTTCCTAGAAAATTCAAAGCAATAGGCAGTTTCATTTTTAAAAAGGAATTCCTCAGTTCAGTGAATTAAATGGAGAGTTTAACCGTTTCAGTAAATTGGTCTTTAGGCCAAGGTTGCAAGGGCATTTAAGTATTACTGAAGTAAAGATATTTTCCAGCAAACCTGAGATGAGCCAAGTTAATATTTTGGAAATCTGTTTACTTCACTGGGAAAAGCATCAACCCCATCTTCACCAAAGTCCGAGGACTTAAATGGAGTCAAGTGAGATGTTATGGAGAGGTAATAGCCAGAGTTCGTGGAGAGAACTTAATAGAAACCAGGAGCGATATGCTAGTTCTTTAAGACTGTAACCAGATGTCAGGAATGAACTTTGGTGAAGATAGGGTTGATGCTTTTCCTAGTGAAGTAAACAGATTTCCAAAACATTAACTTGGCTCATCTCAGGTTTTCTGGAAAATGCCTTTATTTCAGTAATACTTAAAATGGATAAGAGTATGCTGCCGTCTTAACTGTGAAGAAGCCAGCTCTGCAGTTGGCAATAGATGCCTTGCTGCATGATGTAAAACAAGCCAAATTGCTTAATGTCACCTTATGGCCTTTTCACATTATTTGGAAAATAAATTTATTGCTCTGTGTCCTTGTGCTACAGATGAGTGAATTGTATTACTTTTTTTGTTTTGTTATGTTATATTATGTTCTGTAATCCAGGAAAATACTACACTTGATCTAAGCCAAAAGGCTGAGAACTGATTGAAAACTTTGAATTGCTAAGCTTCAGTTTGGCATTGGCAATACCAAGGAGGACCAACTTTACTAATTCTTATTAATTTGTGGTGTGTTTTTCTGTTTTTACACCTCTCATTTGACAAGGAGGTAAAACATGATCTGATATTGTTAATCCTCTTTCATTTCTTACGCATGGATATCTGTTCCGACCTCGGAACCGAGCCGGCCATTTTCCAAGCTCGCATCCACTTCAAACTCTCAAGCTAAACTCTTACCTATAATCCCCCTCTCCTTGTTACCTCAGATTTTGTTTGCCGCATTGCCATTCGGTTGTGTCAAGCTGCTTCTCTTGGGCTAAGTATAGTTATTTGTTGTCAAATAGTTATTTATATTACCTTTTCTGTCAGAAAAGTTTCTTTTTCATTGTCTCTTACCCTGTCGCATCTAGTGACCATATCTTGTTGAGTTTTTCTTCTCTTTTCTCTTCTTTTTTACTGCAAGGTATTTCTCCCCTTGCCATCGTTGGTAATCTTTCCTTTTTTCATACCTTCGGGTATTCTTTTGTACCATTGCTGGTACCCTTTTCTACTATCTATGTTTTCTATCATGGAAAATAAGAAAGGTAGTCCGGGGTTTAAACGGTATTCTGATTGTGGACACAAATTACCAACATCTGATGCACACTCTTTGTGCATTTATTGTTTGGGGGTGTCCCACTTATGTTTTGACCTGCCCTGTACTGTCTGTGAAAAGTTTTCTAATAGAACTTTGTTAGAAAGGAAAAACAAGCTGTTGCTGAAGGGACTTCTTTAATCTCCCTTTTTAAAAGGCTATTTCTGGGTTGGAGGCCACAACCCCTCCTAGAGCCCATAAGAAAATTTTGGATGTTTTTACCAAGGCTAAATCTTTGCCTTCGTTCCCGGCTGGGGACTCCCGCCAATCAAAACCTAAAAAGGCTAAAGTTTTGGCTCCGGAGCTCACTCAATCAGCCTCAGTGCTTTCGGTGCATAGACCTTTGGCACTGAGGCTTTCGGCTCCATTAGTGATCTTGGCTCGGTCTTGTCCTGCAGCCTTCACTATATCGGCACCGGGGGGCTCCTCGGTTTAGACTACTACTACTGTATCGGCACCGACCGCTGAGTCGGCGCAGACCTTGACCACGTCTGCTCTGACATCTTAATCCGAACCAACACCATTATTGTTGACTCCAGTTTTGTCTGTTCCAGCTTCGGTACTGACAACCACTTTGGCACCGATCCCCGTGTTGGTGCAGACCATGACCTCGGCACAGATGACTTCTTCGGTGCAGACTCCTGTAGTCAAGTCTTTTTCGGCACCGTTGTTCTTGGTGCGGACTGGTGAGATGGGCACAGAGTTTGCCTCTTCTGTGGACAGGCCTGTTTCTCCCTCAGTCTCAGTGAGGTCCACTAGAAGCCTTTCCGAACACGACATGTTGCGTCTTGTGGATCAGGTGTCCTTGGCCAGAGGTATCCCACCCCCCAGGAACTATCCTTCCTTGGGAGGTGATCACCTATCTCCTAAGACCCCTTCTTATTCTCCTCCTTCATTGCCTTTGAAGTCCATGGATATAGCACAGTCTTCCCCTTTTGCGGTTCCCTTTATGGATCTCACTAAGGAACTGCAGTTGCCTTCATGGCAGGAAAGTTTTGCTGTGACCCAGGATGTCAGTTGTGACACGCATAATGTGCTGCTCCACAGCCATCCAAGGACTCCGGGTCGGCAGGCTGAGCCACTTAGGGGATGGTGACCCCTGTCCTGGACATTCGCTCCTCTTCAGGTGGACCAGACTTTCAACTGATGGGGAAGGCTTTCGCTGCTGCTGGCGATACTGGACTGTCTCCCTCCGCCCTCCTCTGGTACACTAGTTTCACAAGTCACACTGAGTGGACACTGGTTGCAAGGGCCTCAGGACATATATTTCCACAGGAAACCCCTTTTCCGCTGTCTTCCCCAGCTTCTCCCGCTGAGGAAGTCCACCAGAAAAGTTTGTGTAAGAGGAAGCACATGGACTCGACAGAGGAGTCCCTCACTGAAGACACAGATTTTGATGATGGGGAAGGATCCCTTCGGTCACCTTCTGAGGTATCCTTTGGTGATATCCTCAAAATCCTGAAACAGAGAGGTGACTGGCAGTCCTCTAATCTGACCTCTGAGGAATCTGTGTTCCTGCAGGCCTTTTGTACCCAGCTCCCTACCTCATGGGTTACTCCACCTGCCGATGAACTTGTCCGGCTTATCGTGCAGCGTGCTTTGAAGGCTCCTGACACAGTCAAAGCTATTACTTGGAGGCCAGATAAGATTTTGTCCCCTCCTGCTACGGATCCTCACTGGTCAAAAGGTCTTCCTGTGGATGCTTTGGTGATGGCAGTCGCAACAAAAAAGGGTCTGGCAGAAGAAGAAAGCCAGATTATCCATCTGCCTAACAGTGTCCCGGGCCCTGGACAGGATAGGGAAGCGCACCTTTGCATCAGTGACTTTTACTATCAGGTCCCTGAATTATATGGCACACTTTACCAGGCTTCAAAGGTATCTGATTTCTGAGCTGTCTGAAACCCTGGCTGGTGCCATGTCTGATGAGGTCGATAACAAAGTGGCATCTCAGCTGGCCACCATTGAGTCAATATCTAACTCCTCTATGTGACTGACATCTCGCGCATCAGAAGGAGCAGCTAGAGCAGCGGGTTCAACTGCGGTCTTGAGACGACATGCCTGGATGCGCTTGTGCAATTTCATGGAACCCTTTAAGGCTTCCTTTCTTAATGCTCCCTTTGAGGCCTCTCTGTTGTTTGGACCCAAAGTTAAAAGCACACTGGCCAAATGTGAACAGGACAGTAACACCCTTTCTGCTGTAGGTGACTTATTCTTCCCCTCAACATGCTTTCTCCCGAAACCAAAAGAGTGGGAAGATATGGTTCAAGAAATCTCGGGGTCCTTTCCATGACACACAGGCAGAGTTCTCCCCTAGAGGCAGAGGGGGAAACTCACAGGGAAGACTCTCCTTTCGGGGCAGAGGGGGTCAGTGTAATCAGGGTTCCAGGGACTCTCTCCCTGGCCAATCCTACCAGCGCCCCTGAAGAGTGGCCCAACTCCTTTCCTCTGGAGGTGGTTGGGGGTCATTTCTCCTTGTATACACTTCTGCCTGTCTAACCATCACCACCGATTCTTGGGTACAAAGGATTATAACCAGAGGTTATCATATCCCCTTCGATATTTCTCCTATCCCTTCAAAAAAACCTTCCCAACGTTCCACCCAGTCAAAGGGAAGAAGCAGCACTAGAGATAGAAAAGCTGCTAAAAAAGAGAGTCATCCAAATAGTCCCTCCAGACCAGATAGGATCCGGATTCTACTCTACTGTTTCTGGTGTCAAAGAAAACCGGGGACTGGAGACCAATTTTGGATCTCAGTGTATTGAACAAGTTTGTGAGAGTACAAAAATTCCGAATGGTCATGATACAGTCTATCCTCCCGTTTTTGGAAAAAGATGATTGGATGTGCTCTATAGATCTTCAAGATGCATGCTACCACATAAGTGGACAGGCCATCAAGAAGATGTCTACGCTTCCATGTGGGAGCCAGTCACTACCTGTTAAGAGTACTGCCCTTTGGACTCTCTACAGCTCCCAGAGTGTTCACAAAGTGCATGGCAGTCATCACAGCTCACTTGCGACTTCAAGGATTCCAGGTGTTTTCATACCTAGACGACTGGCTCATCTCCGCCCCCACCAGACATCTACTGGAAGAAGCCCTGGCATACTCTCTCCTCGCTGCGCAAAGGCTAGGCATAACCATAAACTGGCAAAAATCCAATCTCAGTCGACAGAATTCATAGGGGTTATCTTAGACACACAGAACTGCAGAGCTGCCATTCTAGAGCACATAATTTTAAGGATAAAGCAACAACTGATTCCAGTCCTTTCAAGGGAGAAATCCACAGCTAACTTGGTTCTACAGCTGTTGGGTTCCATGGCAGCCTCCATCACCATTGTCCACCTGGCCAGGTTTCACATGAGGCTTCTACAATGGCTACTGCTCACCCAGTGGTATCCCTTTCAGCATCCTCTTTCAGCCATGATTCTAGTAACCCACAGGTGCAAACAGGATTTAAATTGGTGGATGACACACAATCTGTCACAATGGTCTTCGCCCCCTTCTCCCTCCAGCAACCCAAGGCCACAGTGACCACAGATGCCTCTCTGATGGGGTGGGGCTATGTTAGGGACAGATGGTCCAAGGCACTTGGACCAAACTGGAGGCCCATCTGCATATAAATGTTCTAGAGCTGAGGGCGTTGCTTCTGGTGTTGCAAGCATTCCATCCCCTGCTGCCGTCTGGGATGATTGTGATTCAGTCAGACAACATGGCAGTGGTCTGGTACATCAACAGGCAAGGTGGAACCAAATCTTACCCCCTTTGTCGAGCGGCCATGAGGATATGGCAATGGGCGATGGCTACCAACCGTTTTCTTCTAGCAACACACATTCCCGGGAGTTCCAACATGATGGCACAGACTCAGCAGGTGCATTCTTCAACCTCACGAGTGGTCCCTGAATCCCTTGATAGCAGAGGAGATCTTCCACCGCTGGGGCCGTCCTTGCTGCGACCTCTTTGCATTCACAACCAACTACAAATGCAGCAATGACTTCACTCTATTCCCCCGGGACAGTCACCCAGGGATGCTCTAGTCCACGATTGGCCCTCTGGTCGTCTTTACGCATTCCCACCCTTTTCCCCTCATTCCCCAGTTTCTGAAGAAAGCCCGTCGGTTGAAGAGGAAGGTGATCCTCATAGCCCCATATTGGCCTCGACAGATTTGGTTCCCCTTCGTTTGGCCTCGGTTACTAGATCGACCTTGGATTCTCCTACCCCGGAGTTGATCTCCCATCCACAGAACCTGATTCATCCCAACTTGAACAGCCTGAAGCTCACAGCTTGGCTACTCCAATTCCCTTGATTGCCAGGCTGAATGATCTTTCTTTACCAGTACGTGACATTCTCATTGCATCTCATAAGTCTTCCACTAGAATTACTTATCTAAGCAAGTGGAAAAGATTTACCTGTTGGCTGAAAGATAAACAAGTATATCCCTTCTCCGCACCAGTGCGGATAATACTAGACTGTCTGGCCAACCTTTTACAATCAGGTCTATCAGCCTCTACCATTAGAGTTCATTTGGCTGCAACTTCTAATTTTCATGAGTGTGTCCAAGATTCCTCTCTTATGTCCCACAAATTATGCAAGACCTTCATAAAAGGTGTGAATCATCTGAAGCCACCTTTTAGAGAACCTATTCAACCATGGGATTTATCATTAGATGTTCATCGTGTTACCCTGCCGCAGTCATCACACTTGGGTTATCCTGTTGTCAGGCGGTCCCGCAGTTGGCTGGAATTCCAAAGTCTTGGTCCGGCGTCGGTTACTGTCGCTTCTTCTCTGACGTCAGTGCGCCAGGGGTATATATAATGCATCCAATGCCATTTTCTCCAGTCTTTCTTGCCGCGCGGTGCCCAAAGCAGAAGCAGTTCGCAGGTGCCGGTCAGCCGACTCCTGAGATTTTCGAAGTCGAATTTCAGATCCGAAGTCTTCAATAAAGCTAAGTACCCCGTTGGGGAAACTTTTCTTGCCTCACACCGATGTCAGAAAAAGTTAACAATTGTATTTCTTGTGGGAAGCAAATACCTCATAAGGATTTTCATTCTTACTGCATACCTTGCGTAGGCCCAGACCACGACGTCACTAGTTGTCGTTTTTGTGCTAGGTTTAATAAGCGTACTATAAAAAGACGCTTTGATTTTGCATGACACTACTTCGGTAGAAAATTTAACTACACTATGCAGTCGGAGCAACTGACTACCGGCGTGCACAAAAAACGCAAGGATAAGGACAGGCAACCTAGACCCAAGCCAGACTCCGAGGCCTCTGCTGGTCCGGTCTCTGGTTCACCGGTCTTCAGTGAGGCTCCGACGCAGCCCCTGACTACCGCAGATCTGGAACCCGAGACCGCTTCGGAACTTTTGGCGGAAAGTACCAGGCCGATGCAGCCATTTTGTTTAGCCCCTACCGAAGACACTGCTGAAAAACATGTCGGTGCTGCAGAAACACCTTCGGTTTCTGAAGGCATCTTCAGACCGACGACGCTCACCATTAAAACGTATCCTAAGACGAAGACTCCTATTAAACCTAAAAAGACTGCACTTCAGTCCCCTGTTCAAGGCCCCATGCCTAAGAAACAGATGCTCAAAATGGCTGAAGATTTGATCTCTTTAATCAGGGGTTCCCAACCCCCTCCCGACAAAAGGCCTAGACTAGGAAGATTATGCATCCTCTGAACAAGTGTCTCTTTCCTCAGGCTCCTCTGAGGACCAAGATTACTTCTCCCCTTATGAAGATTCTGATGCTGAGGATTCCATTCCCTCAGCTTCTCCCCCTGAAGACTACTCCTTTGGGGAAACTTTACACACTGAGGGAACATTTTCACTGGGAAGGTCAGGACTACTCTGACTCGAAAAGGCTCAGAGAGTTTCTTTTACTCCCCCAGCACAGACCACTTACCATCCCCCCAGTTTTAGACATTGTGGATGATGTTTACTTAGAATCCAGTTTGAACCCAGACTCTCTGCCTCCTGCTCCGGCCAAACCTGACTGATACTATAGAGTGCCTGATTCCCACAAATTTCTTTACAAAAGTCCTGTTGCTGATCCAGAGACTATCTCCCAGGGTCCCAAAGGGGCTAAGGCTTCTATGGCTAAAAATCCTGTACCCTCTGAAAGGGACGCCAGAGCACTAGACAGGTGGGGGAAAAAGGTTTACACCTCAGCCACTCTAGCTATGAGGGGCACTAAATTACCAGTTTCACATGCTAAAATATCAGCAATTTCTAATGTCTCAGTTAAAACAAAAAATGAGCACACTCCCTCAACAGTCTGAATTGAAAGAAATGCAGGATCTGTTGCATGCAACTGAACAGGTGGACAAACATACTTTACAATGTGGGTTTGATTCTTTGGAGGCTTCATGCAGAGCAGCTGTCACTGGGTCTGTTATACGTAGGCATGCTTGGTTAAAGGAACAAACTCTGCCTGATCATGTTAAAGCAAAGCTTCTAGATGCTCCCTTACAACAGGATGTTCTTTTTGGAGTTAAGTCTTAAAGAAAATGGAGGATAAGGCAAAATCTATGCAGACAGTCAGATTTCCTACAGGTACAGCCCCCTCGCTTCAGCAGCAATTGGCCAACAAAAAATTGGTCCTTTCCAGCCATTGACAGGCCACAGAGTGGTAAATACAGACGTCCAAGAGGCAGAGGACAACCACAAGCCCAGTACAAACCTTGACAATGGGGCACTGCAGCACAGAAGGGAGGAGAATACTGGTCCCAAACTACCAGTAGGCAAACTCAATGACTTGCACCTCATCTGGCCAAGCTACACTCTCTTGGCAGCCCCCTTGGGAGGAAAACTCACACTTTTTTCAGACAACTGGCACATTGTCACAAAGGACAAATGGGTCCTAGACATAATTTCACGAGGATACAGATTCCATTTTCACACCTTGCCAATGAAAAGAGGAATGCCAAACCTGCCACAAAATCAATGGGCAGAGGCACAAAGACAAACTACAGCTCTCATGGATATGAGAGCCATTAAACTGGTACCTATTCGAGAGCAAGGCCACAGATTTTACTCAAGACTCTTTCTAGTTCCCAGAAAGGACAATGTCTGGAGACCAATTCTGGACCTTTCAATTCTAAACACCTTCTTACAAGTACCCAAATTCAAGATGCTAACACTACAGCAGCTTCTTCCCATGTTGGGCAAGAAAGCATGGCTAGTAACGTTGGACCTCAAGGAGGCATACCTGCATGTCCCTATCAGACAAAGTTGCAGAAGATACCTCCGTTTCATTGCAGGTTCAACCCATTACCAACTCTCTGCACTGCCCTTTGGCTTATCTACTGCACCCAGGGTCTTCACAAAATGCCTGGCACCAGTAATTGCATACTGCAGACAAAGAGGAATTCAAATTTACCCATACCTGGACGACTGCCTCATCCAAGCAGAAAGCAAGGACATCCTCTTACAACATCTGGCTTTTGTAAAACATCTTCTAAGTTGCCTGGGGTACACAGTAAACGAAAAGAAATCAAAACTAGTACCCTCACAAAATATGACATTCCTGGGTGCCAGCTTGAATACAACGGCCCAGAAGGCTTATCTGACGCCAGACAAACTACAACTGACTCAATATTTCAAAACAATGGCAACAAAGACCCAACTACCTGCAAGAAAAATTCTGCAGGCATTGGGCTTCATGGCATCTTGCATACTACTAATACCATTTGCAAAGCTGCATATGAGAAAATTACAGTGGTACCTAAAAAGCGTATGGTCTCAACACAGCCACAGCTTGGACACATGATATCTCTCATTCCCTGCCTACAACAGGAGTTTTTATGGTGGTCACTGGCATAAGGGTCAGCCTTTCACCTTGCCCCCAGCCAGGCAAACTATGACAACAGATGCATCAGACTACGCCTGGGGGGCGCACACGGCAGGACAGTGCGTTCAAGGTGTATGGTCTGCAGATCAAAGGAATCTGCACATCAATCAGTACAGAATGCTCTGACAGCCTTCAAGAATCTATTACATCCAGGACAACTTACAATAAGGACGGACAACACCACAGTAATGCGGCACATAAAAAAGGGGGTACACACTCCTACCCTCTATGCAGGCAAGCAATGACTTTGTGGGACACAGCTCTAGCTTACTAAGTTCACTTACAAGCTCAATTCCTGCCAGGACAAAAGAACACATTGGCAGACGACCTCAGCAGAAACATCATGGATCCCCACGAGTGGAAACTGGATCCACAAGTATTTGCTATGATAACTCAAAAATGGGGCCTTCCAGACATAGACCTGTTTGCCAGTCCTCAAAACTATCGGCTAACAAAATTTTGTACAAGGACACTTCACCATCAAGCTTGGAAAGTGGACGCACTCTCATTCAGCTGGAAAAACCTGACAGTATATGCTTTCCCTCCATTGCCTCTCCTCACAAAGGTGCTTCTGAAAGTCAGAAAGGAGAGACCACGACTGATGCTCATAGCCCCAGACTGGCCACGCCAGCACTGGTACCCACTATTGAGGAATATGGCCCAGGGCCCACATTGGATTTTACCACAAACTGCCCATTTGCTCACACAGCAAAACAATCAGATTCTTCACACCCAGTTAAAAACCTCAAATCTGGCTGCATGGAAAATCACCTAAACATCCAGCCAGCTCCTCTTTCCCAAGCAGTTATGGATGTTATTCTGGAAGCTGGGAGGCCTAGCACCAGGAAGGCCTATGCGGACAAATGGAAAAGGTTTTGTGCTTGGAACCAAACTAAGGGCCAAAACACACTTCAGCCTCACCTGCCTCAGATTCTACAGTATTTAACTGAGATGTTGCATAAATGACTTTCTTTTTCTTCCATTAAAATCCATGCATCAGCTATTTCAGCCCACTACAACACAGAACCACCCTTATTTTCGCATCCACTTCTAAGGCAGTTCCTCAGAGGGGCAAAAAACATTAGGCCCCCCAGGAGAGCACCTACACCAACATGGGACCTCAATTTTGTTCTGGAAAAACTTACGCTACCTCCCTTTGAACCAGCTTTCTCTGCAGATCTACAGTTCCTATCATGGAAGACTGCCCTGCTGCTAACAGTAACTTCAGCTAGAAGAGTCTCAGAGCTGCAGGCACTAATGGCAGTGGAACCTTTCCTCATTTTCCATAAAGACAGAGTTTCTCTTCGAACTAATCCTTTCTTCATGCCTAAGGTGGTTTCCAGTGTGTCTTTAAATCAAACCATTCACTTACACCTTCTTCCCAAACCCACAGAACAAAGGAGAAAGACTCCTGCATTCCTTGGACATTCACAGGCAACTTAGCTACTACTTGGATAAAACTAAGGCTTTCAGAAAATCTGACCAGCTCTTTGTATCCTATGCTACAGCTTCACAAGGGAAGGCTATATCAAAACAAACCATTTCCAAATGGATAGGACATTGCATTCGTTTTTGCTATACCCATTATGGAAAACCAGTTCCTGCTACCATTAGGCCCCACTCTACCGGGGCAACAGCTACATCTACAGCCTTCCTCAGGGGGGTACTAACCAAGGAGATTTTGGAAGCTGCAACTACACACTTTTACCAAACACTATCACTTACCACTTTACTCTAAGACTAGGGCTGGCTTCGCCACTGCAGTTCGGAAGGGCCTTCTAGCCTCCTCTAACCCTCTATAACTCCTCCACCCATCCATAGCTTTGGAATTCTACCCAAGTGTGATGACTGCAGCAGGGTAACACGATGAACATAGTACAGTTTTGTACCTACCATAAATGTAGATGTTCGAGTGTACGCCCTGCTGCAGTCCAGGTTACCCTCCCTCCATCCCCTCTGATCTAACTGGCTAAATCTCTACAAAACCTTCCTGATGTATTCGCTTATAGCTGGAGAGATTTTGTGTTTGTGCAAAAAATTACTTAATTTGGTACTAATTACTGACCACCTTTTTTGGGGGCACGAAAAACTGAAGAAAATGGCGTTGGATGCATTATATATACCCCTGGCACACTGACGTCGGGGAAGAAGCGACAGCAACCGACGCCGGACCAAGACTTTGGAATTCCGGCCGACTGTGGGACCGCCTGACGACAGGATAACCCGAGTGTAATGACTGCAGTAGGGTGTACACTCGAACATCTACATTTATGGTAGGTACAAAACTGTACTTTCTACAAGCTCAGACAATGCCTCCCTTTGAACCAGCTTCTTGCGACCTCAAGCATTTATCATGGAAAACCTTGCTTTTGGTCGCCATTACTTCTGCCAGACGTATTTCTGAGCTTCAAGCTTTATGTATCAAGAGTCATACTTGATTTTTCATAGGGATAGAGTGTCTCCGAGAACTAATCCATCTTTTCTGCCAAAAGTGATCTCTGAAATGTCCATTAATCAAACCATTGATTTGCCAGTTTTCTTTCCCAATCATTTAAACAGAGTAGAGTATTGCCTACATACCCTAGATATCCACAGGCAAATCTGTTTTTACTTAAACAGGACTAGGTCCTTTCGTAAATCTGGCCAGTTATTTTTGACCTTTTCTGGACCTAGATTAGGATCTGCTGTTGCTAAGGTCACATTAGCTAGATGGTTGAAGGACTGTGTGACCTTCATCTATACACAATGCAATATCTCGTTGCCTACTACCATGAAAGCTCATTCAACAAGGTTGGTGGCAACTTCTGCTGCCTTCCATGCCAGAGCTTCTTTATATGACATCTGTGCAGCTGCAACTTGGGCTACGCCTCATACATTCATCAATCATTACAAATTGGATTTGGCCTCCAGAGGAAGAGCATCTTTCGGTTCTGTGGTACTCAGGAATGTCCTTCCCTGAGAGCCTCCCAGGAATAGAGGTAGCTACTCTGTCCCATGCGTAAGGAATGAACGAGGATTAACAATATCAGATAAAGAAGGTATGTCTTACCATAACATTCCATCTGTATTGTTGATCCTCGTTCAGTCATTATGACCATCCCTCCTTCCCCCTCCTGTGGCTTCTAGTGGATCTCACCATCTGGTTCTCTTAGGTTATTTGACCAGAGGTAGCCTCTACCTTCTTTTGACTTACAAACTCAATCTGAGGTAACAGGGAGAGGGGGATTATGGGTAAGAGTTTAGCTCAAGAGTTTGAAGCTGACACAAGCTTGGAAAATGGTCAGCTCGGTTCCGAGGTCGGAACCGATTACCCATGCGTAATGACTGAACGAGGATCAACAATACAGATGGAACGTTATGGTAAGACATAACTTCTTTATACAGTCATGAAATGGTATTGGACTGTGCTTTATTTGGCAGTCAGTCATCATGGGAATGAACAGTAATAAGTATCTCTGACTTTACAAAAGTAGGGCTATTTTTCCAAGGTAAATGTCAGTTATAGAAAACAACTGTATGAGAAACAGCAGCAAAAAATCCACAACCGTCCACAGTAGAGATGAAAAAATCCAATTTAATGAAACAGCACCTTTAGACACTCTAGCGCCTCGGCTCACAGCCTTCCAGGAGTAATACACACCACAAAATTTACACATCTTATATAATCCATTCAATGAATAAAACTAGTCAATAATTCAATTACCCAGTAATTGCTTCCAGTTGATCTCCAAATTTAAACCCACAGGTACCATTGTATTAAACTTTAAAATGTAAACTGATTTGTAAAGAAGTTTATGCTTAATATTGTACATTCCACCAACCTTGCAATAAAGAATAATCACTGTTTATTTTTTTGTTCTGAAATGCATAGCAATATTACTTTCAACCTTGTTCTTTTTTGTATCCCTAATATGTTCTTGCATTCTTGCCTTAAATTTTCTTTTACTTTCCTCTATGTAAAATAAATCGCAGGGACATTTTAAGGCATATATGATGCCTTCACTGTTGCAAGAAAAAGTACCACTAGATAAAAAATGAACCCTATATATTTTATTAAAACTTGTAACAATATGAGAACATATAATACAACCCCCACAGGGATGTGTGCCTGTCAGAGAAGGACTCTCGTATAACTCATCACTTGGCAAAATAAAATAACTAGAGGTTAAAAATTATTTTAAGGTTTTTTTTTTCCTCTCTTATATGAAATAGGATAGTTTGATATAATAGTTTTTAACTCATCATCCTGAATCAGAAACATCCAGCAATTGTGCAATATCTTATTTATTCTCTTACTAAGACTGTTGTACACTGAAACAAAATACACCTGTTCTTTTTGTTCAACACTTACCAGCCCATTACTTTACTGTTGGACAAATTTGCCCCCTATCTATATGCAACAACTTCACACACACATTTTTTTTTAACTATACCATCATTATACCCTCTATTAATAAACACTGAAAAGTATGCTTACTTTCTTTCACAAATCGTCCCATTTACTACAAATTCTATGCATACGAAGAAATTCTCCATATGGCAGGGATTCCATTAGATGTTGGGGGTGAAAACTGGCCCCATGTAAAAAGTGGGTATTATCCACAAACTTCCTGTGGACAGACGTTTTTAATACCTTCACAGTTCACCCCCTCCAGCACTAAATCCAAAAAATTAACCTTAGTGCCACATTGTATGACATCAAAACGTAAACCATAAATATTCAATTCCAAGTCGACAAAAGTCCCCAACCTTATTTCTTCCCCCTTCACATATAAAATTTAAGTCCTCAATTTACCTATAGTATGCAATAACATGATGTTTAACAGACTGATGCTTATACAAATATTCCAACTCAAAAAGTGCCATAAACAGATTGGCATACATGGGGGCAAAAGATACCCCCATGGCTGTTCCTTGTAACTGATGATATATATAAACCCAATCAAACACAAAATTAGTTATTCAACAAACAAAAATGCATAAGCTCCACAGTGTAGCTAGACAAGGGTTAGTCTCCTAGGAAACAGTTCAAAGCTTTAATGCCATCCTGGTGTTTGATGCTGGTATAAAGACTTTTGACATCCATAACCAAACAATACATGTCTTTATTCCAATTTATATTCTGTATTTTATTCAGAAAATCAAATGAATCCCTAATGTAGGATTGTAACTTCATAACATATGGTTTTAAATATTCATGTATAAGCAAACCTGTGTTCAAAAAATACTTGTATGCTCCTACAATCGGGCATTCTGGGGGACTATCCAAATCTTTAAGCAATTTCGGCCCAGCAATAAAAAGCAGGCATTTTACACCCCTCTACACCAATTGTTTTATCAACATCTCCTTTAGTTAAATAACCTAACCTTATACCCTTCTGTAGTAACATCTTGTACTGCATAATAGCATCATTGTAAACAGCAATATCACATTTTCTATAAACCTCATTGTTCCTAAGGTGTTCATAACACACAGTTGAATATTGTGTTGTTGTGTCTTTCGGCTTTTCCCGGTTAGGGGTCGCCACAGCGAAACTCCGGTCTGCTAATGATAAATAACTGTTTTATTCCCTTTATCTGAGGGTTTAATTATAATGTCCTTTCTTTAACTTAAACCATTCAGAGACTTCCATTCAGACTTGTTTAAATTATATGAAACAACCTTATATTTATCAAACCGACAAAAGAATTGTATAATTTGAAAATTCAACATCGCAGAAAATTGCTAATTGCCTCATTAACATAATGTGGAATTCAAGAACTACTACTAGGAATGGTGTGTGTGTGTTCAATAAACTGTAAGCATTTGCATCTTCCATATCTGATGCACAAGAAATTAAACTTTCATTTCCATTTTTTGAAACACAAGAAATAAAGCTTTCATTTTCAAAATCATCATCTCTGCAGTTGGCAACAGATACATTGCTGCGTGATGCAAAATGAGCCAAATTGCTTAATGTCACCTTATGGCCTTTTCACATTTGGAAAAGAAATGTATTGCTCAGTGTCCTTGCGCTACAGATGAGTGAATTATATTACTTTTTTTGTTTTGTTATGTTCTATAATCCAGGACTTGATCTAAGCCAAAAGGCTGAGAAGTGATTGAAAAATCTGAATTGCTAAGCTTCAATTTGGCGTTGGCAGTAACAAGGAGGGCCAACTTTACTAATTCTTATTAATTTTTGGTTTGTTTTTCTGTTTTTATACCTTTCATTTGACAATGAGTAAAACATGATACAGCTGTGAAATGGTATTGGATTGTGCTTTATTTGGCAGTCAGTCAGCAATGGAATGAGCAGTAATAAGTATCTCTGACTTTACAAAAGTAGGGCTATTTTTCCAAGGCAAATGTCAGTTATAGTATTAAAAAAAAAAACACAGTCTAGCACTTCTTAATGGCCTGTTTTACTTGCCTTTCCGTTTGTTCATAGGTTCATAGGTTTATACTAGGCTATCTGCCCTAAGGCATTTATAAGCCTAGCCCAAATTATTGTGGCTTACGCCACCCCTTATATGAAAAAATACTGCGCCCATTAGTTTGTTGTGCCTCTGTCCAGCAGTGACACAGAGATGATTCCTGGGGTAAACCTACGATCTCCCATCCACAGGTCTAGATTTCTCTTGAACAGAGTCAGCGAGGTGCTCTGCCTCACATGGACCGGGATTTTATTCCACAGCATAGGGAGTCTCTGAGTGATAAATCTATCCCTCCAGCACGTCCTATTTATATCCGTGCTAAGGTTTAAGTCGCTTGCTCTAGTGGTTTTGGTGGATTTGGATTTTTTGAGGTGGAGCATGTCCATTAATTCCGGGTTGGACATGGCCTTGTATGTCAGGCACATGTCACCTCTGAGCAGACGGTATGCAACTGAATAGAGCTGGAGTTTCTTCAATCTGGCAGCATATGACAGATTTTGGGGTCCCTTTATCCTTTTGGTGAGGAACTTTTGGGGTGTCTCCAATTGCTGCAGATGTCGGGTGAGATACATCCCGAATGGGGCATTGTACTCGATCATTGGTCTGATAAGTGAAGAGTACAGGGGAACAATGACCTCACTAGATCTGGATGTGAATCCCTTCATGATCAGGTGGGCAATGTAGAAGGTCTTTCTAACCACTTTAGCAATGTGAGTGTCAAAAGAGAGGCCACTGTCAACCTGGGTCCCCAGGTCCCTGATAACCTCTTCTGTGCTTAGTGGATTGCCACCTATATGGTAGCTTGGGGTTACCTTGTTTTTCCCGAAGGGTATGACTATACATTTTTGGCGTTTAACTTCAGGCCATGGCTCTGGCACCAGCTATCTGTTTCCTTGAGTCCCTTCTGAAGGATATCCGTGTCCGATGCACTTTCCACTATGGCCCAGTTTGCAGTCGTCTGCAAACTTTGTCAGCCAAAGTCCTCCCATGTTGGCCTGTACTTCTGAGAAGTAGATGCCAAACAATAGGGGCCAAGGACCGAGCCCTGTGGGACACCACTTGTGACCGGCTTGGAGTCTGACACAGCGCCAGCAACTCTAACCCTGTGGGTTCTGTCCTTAAGCCAGTTTGCAACCCATCTTGTGACATATGGGTTTACATTTAAGCTGGTAAGTTTTTCTACAATACCAGTGGGGTATTGTGTGAAAGCCTTTGCAAGGTCAAGGTAGGCTGTATGGACTGCCTTTCCCTCATCAATGGCCTTGGTGACTGTTTCGAAGAAGTCAACCAAGTTCAAAAGGCATGATCTTCCCTTGACAAAGCCAAACTGGGTCGGGTCCAATGTCTGCAAGTCCCCTATATCTTTGTTTATGAGCTCCATTATGATCCTCTCCATAGCTTTGCAGACTAGACTTGTTAAGCTTATGGGGCGGTAATTACTAGGGTCCGTAGAGGCACCGCCTTTGTGGAGTGGGACCACAGTTGCCGTACGCCACTCCTTGGGCACGTATCCTGTGGTAAGGCTGAGATTAAACAGCTGCCTTATGTGCGGGTTTAATTCCTCATTTAGCTCGTGTAGCACACAGCCGGGGACACCATCCGGTCCCATTGATGCTGTGTTTTTAGCTTTAGAGAGAGCAGCTTTCACCTGCGCATTTGAGATGTCCGGGAGGCTACACTCGGCTGGGATAGTTATCTCTCCTTTAGGGGAGGAGAGGGGGGTGAAGTTTGCACTGAACCTGTCTGCCAGTATGTTGGCAATGTCTGTGGGTTCAGTGATGTTTGTATCATTTTGGACTAATTCTGAGCATATCTGGGAGTTTCCACCCAGGTTCCTAACATAGCTGAAAAAGGCCTTATGATTGTCCTTTGAATCCATGGCAATTTTCTCTCAAAATTGGCCTTAGTTGATTTTATGAGTGCTCGTATTTTTTTACTAATAATGATCAGGGGTGACTTCCCTTTTATGGATTTTGTTCTAACATGTAATAGCTTTCTCCTCTTATTGTAAAGTTTGTTAATGGCTGGGGTCCACCAGACTGGACGTTTGCCCTTTGTGGAAAGAGTCTTGATTTTATTTGGGATTGCCTGATCCATGCAGTCCTGGAGGTGTTCATAGAAGGCATTTGTAAGGGCTTCCGCAGCTTGGGTTGTGGTTTCCTCTGGCTCAGGGGCCTTGAAGGATACCACACCAGTCTCGAGTAGTGTGAAGTTTGCTTTAGAGAAGTTCTTCACTATGGTCTTTTGCTTGGGGTGGGGCGGGATGTGGATTTCCAGTGAGATTAGTTTATGATCAGATCTCACCAATGAGGGATATACTTCCGGTGTGGAGCATTTTGTCCCCATGTTTGTGACAATGAGATCTAGTATATTTTCTCCTCTCGTGGGAACAGTGACTAGCTGTTCCATGGCATTTGAATTTATGAACTCCAGGAACCGTTGGGCTAGAAAGTTAGGGCTTGAGGAATGTTCCCAGTCTATATTCGGGTAGTTGAAGTCACCCAATATGATGGTGTTTGGAGATACATTTATACCCTCCAGTGTCTTCAGGAAGGCTGTGCACTGAATCTCTATGCTGTATAAACTTACTTTTACTTTTTTAATAACTGGCAAGATTATAGTGCTGACTGTTTTGTTTGAGCCTTGGTTTGATACAGCAGAAAGCTGTAGTTATTGTTGTTTTTAACAACTCTCTGGGCAAATTGGCAAATTTATGATGGTAGATGCATGGTTAAGTAGCAGACTGTAAACGTGACTAATGCTGGATTCAGAAGCAGCTGTTAACAGGTAGGCCTGGTATGCTGAAGCCCTTGAGGTCAGAAAGAGCCCGACTTGAGTAAATGACAAGCACCAGTAACAAACACTGGTTTCAGTTGTGTAATATTTGATTACCTGAAAGCACATCAGTGTGGAAGTTCTTACTGTGGCTTTATTTTCGGGAAGCATGCACCAGACTATAAACACATTTTATCTGGCTAGTGCTTTTTTCCCCCCTGAAAACACACGTGGAAATTGTCAGCAGGTTTATTTTCGGTAAACGTATACATGTTCATCGTGTTTCACTGTTGCAGTCATTACAATTGGGTTATCCTGCTGGCAGGCTACCTGCAGTCGACCCGCGTTCCAAAGTCTAGGTCCGGCGTCGGTTGCTGTCACCTCCTCCCTGACGTCAGTGCGCCAGGGGTATAAAAGATGCAGCCGACTCCATTTTCTTCAGTCTTTCTTGTCGCACGGTGCCCGAAGCAAAAGCAGTTCACAAGTGCCGGTCGGCCGACTCCTGAGATTTTCAAATTTGAATTTCAGATCCGAAGTCTTCACTAAAGATATGTACCCCGTTGGGGAAACTTTTTTTTTCTTGCTACAGACCGATGTCAGAAAAAGTTAACAATTGTATTTCTTGTGGGAAGCAAATACCTCATAAGGATTTTCATTCTTACTGTATTCCTTGCCTAGGCCCTGACCAAGACGTTGCTAGTTGTCAGTTTTGTGCTAGATTTAACCAATGCACTATTAAGCGTCTGTACGATTTTGCATTTCATTACTTTGGCAGAAGATTCAATTATATAATGCCGTCGGAACATCCGACGACCGGAGTTTATAAAAAGCGCAAAGAAAAAGAAAAGCATCTGAGGTCCAAAACTGATGAGGCTTCTGTTAGGCCTGTCGCCGGTTCTCAGTGAGGCACTTTTGCAGCCCCTGACGCCCGCTACCTCAGAGCCACAGGCTGCTTCCGACTCCCACGTGGAGCCAACTAGGCCCCTGGAAACTCAAGGTATTGGACACTTGGAAATTATTCCCTCAGATGGGTCTGGAGCCGCTGAGCAGGCATCGGCTTCTGAGGGTGTTTTCAGGCCTACACAGTTGTATGTAAAACCATCTTCAGCTTCAAAGGAAAAGACTAAAGAAGTTCTAAAGACAAAGAAACAAGTGCAGCATTCTCCTGGACAGGCCTCATTGCCTAAAAAACAGATGCTTAAAATGGCCGAAGACCTAATTACTTTGATCAGGGGTTCCCATCCCCCTCCTGATAAGAGGCCTAGGCAAGAGAGAGAATATGAATCTTCAGATCAGGTTTCCATTTCCTCTGATTCTTCTGAACAGGAATATTCCCTTCCTCCCTATGAGGATTCTGATGTGAAGAATCTATCCCTTCAGCCTCTCCTCCTGAGGATTATTCTTTTGGAGAGACCCTGCATACTGTGAGGGAGCATTTCCACTGGGAGAGCCAGGATTACTCTGAATCCAAGAAAAGGCTCGGAGACTTCCTTTTATTACTTCATCACAGGCCCCTTGCTATTCCTCCTGTTTTAGACATTGTAGATTATGTATTTTGAGTCCAGTCCGTCTCCTGACTCTTTACCACCAGCTCCTGTTAAGCCAGACAGATACTACAGGGTTCCTGATTCACATAAATTTCTTTACAAAAACCCTGCTGCTGACCCAGAAACTATTTCTCAGGGTCCCAAGGGGGGTCAAGGCTTCCACTGCAAAAAACCCTGTCCCCTCTGATAGGGATTCAAGGGCCCTGGACAGATTGGGGGGGGGGAAGATTTATACTTCTGCTACCTTGACTGTGAGAGCTTTAAATTGTCAGTTTCATATGCTTAAATATCAGCAATATCTAATGTCACAGCTTAAACAGAAAATATTGACAAATTCAGAATGTGCAGAAAACAAAGAAATGCAGGATTTATTGCATGCAGCTGAACAAGTGGGAAAGCATACTTTGCAATGTGGTTTTGATTCTCTAGAGGCCTCCTGTAGGGCCGCAGTTGCAGGTTCTGTTATTAGGAGGCATGCTTGGTTAAAAGAACAGAATCTGCCTATTCATGTTAAAGCAAAACTCTTAGATGCTCCATTACAACATGATACCTTGTTTGGTGTTAAAGCAGAAGAAGTGTTAAAGAAAATGGAGGGCAAAGCTAAATCTATGCAAACAGTGAAGGATTTTTTACAGGTACAGCCTCCCAAATTTAGCAGGAACTGGCCTACAAAGAATTGGTCCTTTCCAGTGTCAGGCCGCAAAGAGGCAGATCACAACCCCAAGGTTCATACAGGTCTAAACAATGGGGTGCTTCTACCTCCAAAAGCGGAGTGGAAAAATCACAGCCATACAGAAAAAAGTCTCAATGACTTCCCCTGCCAGCACCAAGCACTTATCTTCTGGCAGCTCCTTTGGGGGGGAAACTAGCACTTTTTTCACAAAATTGGCATATGATCACCCAGGACAAATGGATCTTAAATATCGTATCTCAATGGTACAGGTTCCACTTTCACACCCTGCCAATGCCAAACGGTATGTCAGACCTGCCACGCAATCAATGGGCAGAGGCACAAAAACAAGTTTCATCCCTCATAGACATGAGAACCATTCAGCAAGTACCACAGCAAGAGCAGGGACAAGGATTTTACTCAAGGCTATTCTTGGTATCCAGAAAGGACAAAGCCTGGAGACCAGTAGTGGACCTGTCTATTCTAGACACATTCCTGGATATTCCAACATTCAAAATGTTAACTCTGCAACAGCTTCTGCCCATACTGGGCAGGAAGGCTTGGCTTGTGACTTTAGACCTAAAAGAGGCATACCAGTATGTCCCAATCGGGCAGTCATGCAGAAGATACCTCAGATGTATAGCTGGCTCAATGCACTACCAATTCTCTGCACTGCCCTTTGGCTTATCTACTGCGCCCAGGGTCTTCACAAAATGCCTGGCACCAGTAATTGCATTTTGCAGACAAAGAGGAATACAAATATATCCTTACTTGGACGACTGCCTTATTCAAGCAGAGAACAAGGACATTCTACTACAGCATCTGGTGTTTGTAAAAAGATTACTAACAGGTCTAGGGTACACAGTAAACAAAAAGAAATCAAAACTCATACCCTCTTGAGATAATATTCCTGGGTGCAAGCTTAAATACAACTGCCCATATGGCTTATCTCACACCAGACAAACACAGACAACTGACTACTTATTTCAGAATGTTGGCAACAAAGACCCAGTTATCTGCAAGAAAAATTCTGCAGGCTTTGGGTTTCATGGCATCCTGCATACTGCTAATTCCATATGCAAGGCTGCATATGAGGAAACTTCAGTGGTATCTAAAAAGTGTTTGGACTCAACATTGCCACAGCCTGGAAACAATAATCACCCTCATTCCCTGCCTGCAACAGGAGTTTCGATGGTGGGCAAAAGCCTGTCACCTCAACATGGGACAGCCATTCACCTTACCCACAGCCAGGCAGACATTGACAACAGATGCATCAGATTAAGCCTGGGGGGCCCATATGGCAGGAAGATGTATTCAGGGTACATGGTCCACAAGTCAAATGCATCTACATATCAATCAAAAAGAGATGATAGCTGTTCAGAATACCCTGACCGCCTTCAAGGATCTATTTCATCCAAGACAACTTCTGATAAAGATGGACAATACTACAGTCATGTAGTACATAAACAAGCAGGGGGGCACGCATTCCTACCCCCTCTGCAGACTAGCCATGAACTTGTGGGACACAGCACTGACTTACCAAGTACATCTGCAAGCACAATTCCTGCCAGGACGGATAAATACTCTGGCAGACGAACTAAGCAGAAACCTAATGGATCCCCACGAGTGGAAATTGGATCCTCAAGTCTTCAGTATGATGATAAGGAACTGGGGATGCCCGGACATAGACCATAGGCCTCTCCTCAAAACTGCCAACTACAGAGATTCTGCACAAGGACTTATCACAAGCAAGCATGGAAAGTGGATGCTCTATCTTTCAGCGGGAAAAACTTAACAGTATATGCCTTTCCGCTTCTGCCACTCCTCCCCAAGATACTCCTCAAGGTCAGACATGAAAAGCCAAAAATGATACTGATTGCCCCCAGACTTTTCCCTGCCAGCACTGGTACCCAGTCCTAAAGAGCTTGTCTCAATGCCCAGCTTGGACATTACCTCATATTCCTCACTTACTGACCCAACAAGACAGTCGGATACTGCACAGCCAACTCAGGACCTTAAACCTGGCAGCATGGCGGATAATGTAGCCATTCAAGACACACCTCTCTCTAAAGCCATGATCCATGTTATTTTGGAGGCCAGGAGGCCTAGCACCAGAAAATCTTATGCAGAAAAATGGAAGAGATTCTGTGCTTGGAACAAGGCACAAGGTATTGACACGACTGTTCCAAATATTCCTCAGATTTTGCAATACTTAACTGAGATGCTGGATAAAGGCCTTTCCTTTTCATCAATTAAAATTCATGCCTCTGCCATTTCAGCTCATTATAATACAGAACCACCTATTTTTTCTCATCCATTACTAAGGCAGTATCTGAGAGGGGCCAAAAACATAAGACCTCCAAGGAGAGCACCAGTACCTGCATGAGACCTCAACTATGTCTTGGAAAAACTCACACTGCCTCCGTTTGAGCCAGCCTCTGCAGCTGATATAAAATTCTTATCCTGGAAAACAGCTCTGCTCCTAGCAATAACCTCCGCTAGACGAGTCTGAGTTACAGGCAGTCATGGCTGTGGAACCTTTTATCATTTTCCATCCTGACAGGGTCTCTGTCTAAGGACAAACCCTACATTTATGCCTAAGGTAATGTCCAGTGTGGCCCTTAACCAACCAAACAATTCATTTGCCTACCTTTTACCCAAACCCACAGAATAAGGGTGAGAGACTCCTGCATTCTTTGGATATTCACAGGCAGCTACACTTCTACTTGGACAGAACCAAAGCTTTCAGAAAGACTGAACAACTTCTAGTGGCATAGGCTTTCCTTGTGATCATGCAGCACATCTCCAAACAGACTGTTTCAAAGTGGATAGGCCACTGCATTCGTTTCTGCTATTCACAGCATGGCAAACCAGTGCCTAAGGGCATTAGGCCGCATTCAACCAGAGCAGCAGCCACTTCAGCAGCCTTCCTCAGAGGAGTACCAACCAAAGACATCTTGGAGGCTGCAACTTGGGAGTTCAGTGCATACTTTTACAAAGCACTGTCACTTACCTCTCTACTCTAAATCCAGGGCAGGCTTTGCCACTGCAGTTCTGCAGAGCCTGATAGCCTCTCCTAATCCTATTTAGCTCCAGCCTCCCAACGTTGGCTTTGGGATTCAACCCAATTGTAATGACTGCAACAGTGAAACACGATGAACATAGTACAGTTATGTACCTACCATAAATGTAGATGTTAGTGTATTCACTGTTGCAGTCCAGGTTACCCTCCCACCATCCCCCTTTTCCTTGCTGGGATTTATCTGTACTTCTCTATTCTATACAACCTATGTGGTGTATTTGCTTGTAGATGAAGGAAAGGTTGTTTTGTGTATGCATGCTTATTGGCATAATTTAGCCTTCCATTTTAGGGGCACCTGACATCTGGGGCAAGAAAAACTGAAGAAAATGGTGTTGGCTGCATCTTTTATACCCCTGGCGCACTGACATCAGGGAGGAGGCGACAGCAACCGACGCCGGACCTTGACTTTGGAACTCGGGCCGACTGCGGGTAGCCTGCCAGCAGGATAACCCAATTGTAATGACTGCAACAGTGAATACACTCCAACATCTACATTTATGGTAGGTACACAACTGTACTTTTCCTGTTCAAGTCATTATAGCACACAGTTGAACAAGCTCATCTGTCCAGATGCTCACCTTTATTTTCTGACCTGTACAAATCCAGGTTTCTTTATTATTGCTGATTTAAGAACAAAGGTTTATCCCACTTTCCCTGTACTGTATGCAAAACTCTAGTTCTAGTTGTTTGCTGGATCATTTTCCTGCTGTGCCAGTTGACATTTTACTCCTGTGAAACGTAAGTCCTGATTTGCACAGTCTAAGCTGAATGCAAATGGAATGGTTTATGGTTTGTGCATTTCCCAAACTTAAGTAAGAAGCTGGTAATATTTCACGGTAATGGTGGACTTTCATTATATTTATCTCTGCTGCAGTAGTCTTAGCTGTATGGGTTGTATCCTGCCAAGGACAGAACACCCAGCCAGCTTCCAAAGCTTCAGGGCACCTTTCATGTCCTTCTGAGCTTTACTTCTGCTGAAGCGTGTACTTCTCTGAGGCTTTTGAGAATCGTTAGTTGGCTTGTGCTGTTCTTTGCTGGGCAGATGGATCCCTTTGGGGAAAACCCATTCCATTTAATAATTTTGCTTATTATTTATACTTCTTTAGGAAAGTTATTTTAAAGCTAGGAGTTTCTGTTTGAATGGATTGTCATGAGACTGTACTGTACTTTAAACAGAAATGCTATATTTTCCTTAAGTGTTGTTTAAAGTAATTGAAAGCCATATTTTGTGGAGAAATTGTGTTTTAAAGTGTTTTTTTTTTTTTTACTGTATTTGTCTGGAAAAGAGACCTTTTAAACACTTTATTTTTACCGGCATTTGCTGCTGCTTTTTCCTGGGAAAGAGGCACTCTTCACTTTTTACCATTGATCAAACTGTCAGTCCTATGGTTGGAACATCTTCCTGCCCCTAAAAGGTAAGGTAACAGCCTTTGCCAAGCACATCAGGGTAGCAATTTGCCGCAGCCACAAGTGGGTGACCTTTTCTGTGGCTGTTTGTATATCAGACCTCTTATCTTTTACCCAGAATCTGTTTGCTGCACCACCTACAGCCACTATGGACAGACCTCGGGTTAGCCAAGTCCTCTGTGGCTGTTTGGGTCCCTTTAGTGGACAAGGGAGAGTCACTTTTGTCAGTCCTGGATGAGGGAACAGGAAAGGCTTCTCTGTTTTGTCAGAATGTTGTGCCCATCCCTAGGGAATCTGCCACTGCTGCTGTTAACACTATTGGCCCCATTTGTTTCAATCAGAAAGAAACAAAAAGCTAAGCAAGTATTTACTCCTCCTATTTTCCTATCCAGGCGTAGTTTACTGGGTCTGGCTCAGGGTTTTAATTCAAGATATTGATCCTTGTTGTAAGGTAGTTTCTGATAAAAGAAAGGAATACTTCCTTTCTTGAAGAGTTTCAAGATTCTGAATCTAGACAGGAAGATGAAAGAACAGATGTAGGGTTTTCTCCTCAGATTTGATTCTGACTCAAGGAGGGCTCCGTTTTTGATTCTCCCTGTGAGGGCTTCTCTTTGAGACTATTTATAGAATGTGCCATTGTCTTCAGTGTGAGAACACTGAGGTTTCTCAGTCCCTCGGTAACTGCTGTGAGCTCTTACAGAAGGAATTTCCAGAACCTTCCTCCATTCCTCTTATTTTGTCTGACTTGGATGGCATGTGTATTACTGCCTGCAATTTTCCAGCCAGCTTCTCTTAAGGCAGATAGTATGTATACATTTTTTCAGTTTTAAGTTTTTATACAGTCTTCTCAAACCTGATCCAGCAGCTGTAGCTTTAGCTAATCCTTCTGTTGCTAAACACTTATCAGAAATAGAGGGATTAGAATTAAAATAAGGATAAGATTACTGCTAAGTATGGAGAAAAGGTGTATGCTTATGCAACTTTGATTTTTCAGAATTTTGAATAGTCAGGCTCATATTAAGGTTTGTCCTGACTAATTGTGAAAGTATGAGGAATGTTTGTCTGCAGTTTCTTCTTGTGAGGAAAAAAAAAATGCCTCAAGTAATTCTCCTCTATTGTTAAAGTCAGTACTCGAGTGTAAGTAATGACTCTGACACTTTATTCAAGGGCTATGACCACTGGTATTGTTCTGAGGAGGTTTGCATAGCTGTGTTCTCAGAACCTCCTGGATGTTGATAAAAATTATACTTTAAATTCTCCTTTGGAGATTGTTTTTGGCCCCCTCTACTTCAGAAATGTTCAAAAAGTGTGTGATATACTATTACATAAGTGTGCAAAGCTGATACAGGGAATCTCTAAGCTGTTGCAGTATTCCTTTCACACATTTTCCAAGGGATTCTCTAACTCGGGATTCTCTAACTCCTGTAATTTTGGTAAGAAAATAGTCTCCTTAAAATGCTGACAAATGTTTAAGAAGAAATGCCAAGGGGCTTTTGAGAAGAATTCTGGAAACTCCCAAAACAAAGGACCATCCAATAAGTCAGGATGACTATTTTAAGAGACTTTGTTACTCCCTTTTGTCTTCCAGAAAGTCTGATTCTCCACTTTTCTCTTGGAGAACATATAGTTTCAGACAGTGGGTCCTAAAGACTCATCATCAGTGTCATAAATGGCAATGAGGGAAAATATCTCCTTTCCAGGGGGTAATTCTCATCTTCCAGACCAGACTCTATTTCCACTGTCCTTTATCGCATCCTAGGGAGTGTTAGAACCAATTTCCCTTCCCATGTGGGAAAGGGGTTTTATTCAAGGATGTTTTAGTGCCAAAAAAAGAAAATGCTTGGCAACCATTTCTGGATCTTTCTTTCCTAAATCTGTTTGTAATATCGCCCAAATTCAAAATGTCACTATGCAACCTGTTACCTATTCTTCCTCCTCATTTATATTTCCTGGTAGCAGTAGCTTTAAAAGATGCTTATCACATCCCTGTTCATCCAGATTTCAGGCAGTTCTTAAGGTTTCGAGTGCCTGGGTCACATTCTGTGGAGTGCTGTATGCTTTGGACTATCCAGTGCACCAAGAGTGTTCTCAATGTCTAGCTAAAGTAAAGAGCTTTTACACAAGTTGGGATTCCAAGAGAAAATTCTTGACTCCTTCTCAAAGGGTTGTGTTTCAACTAGACACCACAGGAAAAATAGATTTAGATATATTTTTAAGATTTTTCATTCAGACATTGATCACAGTGAGGGAATACCTCAGGACTATTGGTCTTATGGCTTCTGTGATTCTCATGATACCCTTGGCAAGACTCCACATGAGAATGTATACAGTGGTATCTGAAGTCTTTCTGGTACCAACACCATCATCCTTTGTCTTTTCAAATCTAGTGCTGGGATTTCTCAGAATAGAAACCAGTTGGTGGAGATGACACTTGTCACTAAATTCAGGTCTTTGTTTTTCCGTCCATGTTTAACAGTCGGTCACCACAGGCATCTTGGACTTTGCTTGGGGAGCAGTTTCACTTGGGATAAAAGTGCAAGGTGTGTGGGGCACAAAGGACTGATGCAAATACATATATATGTTAAAATGATTCTTGTCCTAATTATGGCACTCAACTGTTTAAATCATTTGAGCAACCTTTGATTGTGGAAGTCTGTTTGCTTTGCTCCTTGTTTTTGTGAACTCTCTAAGTCATCTTTGGTCACCAGGATCTCTTCAAGTTGTTGCAGACTATGCGACAGTCATGAGGTACATCAGCATGCAAGGAGGAACGAGGTCATTCCCCCTTTTCAGGCTAGTCATGTTAGCTTGGAATATAGCTTCACAGCACAGTCTCACTCTACTGGCATTTTGCATTCCATCAGAGTATAATTGTGTGTCAGACCAGCTGAGCAGGACAAAGTCAGATGCTCGTGAATGGAAACTAGATCATGTGGTCTTCCAAGATTTTATTCCTGTGTGAGAGTTCCTGATTTTGAGAACATGGGGGAAATTCTTGGCTAGGCTTATAAGGGCCTCCGCCAATAGCCTAGTATCCTGTGAACCTAAGTAAATCTCTCTGCCTCTTCTCTGAACAATTAGCTAGCAAAATTCTGCTCCATGTAAGAAGGTCTGGAAGACAGGTGCCCTTTTTTTTTTTTTTTTTTTTTTTTTTTTTGATAGTAATGTTCTTGCACGGTTTTCCACCCTTTTCATTAACATCGAAATTCTTCTGAAAATTCAGAAAGATCTCCCAAGGTCATTGTAGTGACTTCCTTTTGGCCCAGGCTGCTATAGTTCTCCCTTTTTGAAATGTCCAGGGGCACTTGCACAAGAGCAAAGGTGTTTGATACACCCCATCACCAATCAGCTTTGCCTGGCTTATAGGGTCTTAGTACCTTTTAGGCACCTGTTTACTGAGGATGTGTAGCAGATAGTAAAGGAGGTAAGAAAACCTGCTACCATAAAATCATATATTAGTAAGTGGAAAAGGTTTTGTAGTTGGTGCCAACAACATAACCAGCACCCATTCAGGGCTAGTTGTTCTCTGGTCTTACAATATTTTGAGTGAGCTACTGTCCTATGGCCTTTCTTACTCCTCTGTAAAGGTTAGTTTATTGGTCATTTCACATGACTACCCATGGATTCTCCTCTTTCAAAAACATTTTGACATGAAATTGCTCTGAACAGGGTTTTGCATAAGAGGCCTCCAAGAAAATCTGGATATCTTAACTTTGTGTTAGAGAAGCTAACATTTGCTCCATTTGAACCAGCTACCCTGGCTGACTTGAGGTTCTTAACATGGAAAACTGCTTTACTGCTTGTGCTGACCTCTGAAAGATGAGTATCTGAGTTGCAAGGTCTTACAGCGAGTCAACCCTACCTCATTTTTCACAGGAACAGGATTTCTTGAGAAATGATCCTCCTTTTATGCCTAAAGTGGTATCTTAGTTTACCTAGAGTCAAACTATCCCTATTCTCATTTTCTGTCATGAAGGAAAAAACTCTAGTGGCAACACCATGACAATCTGAGCCGACCGTTTATTACATATAAAATAACAAAACAGAACAGATGATTAAAACAAGGCCAGTAAGCACTTTCATGTTGCACTGAATGCTTCATCAGGCTTCTAAAAGCACTATAATCCCTTTCAGTTAAATACAAGCCATACTGACGCCAAACCAATAAAAACACTCTTCCAATTAAATGATTCATCAATTAAAGCTGCATAGCCCAAAACTTCAGTAAGTTCTTGCCGTGAAGCTGCAAACATAACTCTTTAATAAAATTGTTATAATAATGCTGTAAAATCTATAAAAATGATTTAAGTGCAAACAATGTAACTGTATAGGTATAAAAAAGTGTGTGTGTGGATATATAGATTATATATATATATATATATATATATATATATATCAACAAATACATATATATGGTACATATAAAAAAAATCCTTTGAACAATATATAAAAACATATCTATGTGCTTGTACCTACATGTATATCTCCATAAGAACGTAAAATATATATGGTAAAACATTACAATATTTATTTATTTGCAATTGTTGACGGGGAATGTCAGACTGGACGCTGGTCCATTTTCAGTGGAGGCCCGGGGAGAAAAGCTCCACAAATTAAAATATTACAGACATAGTTACAGATGAAGAATCCTAGCAATTAAAATATTACAAACATAGTTACAGATGAAGAACATAGTACATCTGGTAGATAACTAACATCTGTTCTATCCATGAAGTAAGTCATAGCAGATATTGACAATTGCTACAATAAGAAGTTACTGCCATATAATAAGTAGATAGGCATGGAAGTATCAGAGCTTGCTGTAATCAAAGGTAGTTTGTGGGGTGTAAGAGAGGTAGAGGGTAGATGGAGTGGGAGAAGTTAGAGGGAAGAGTTACAAGGGCATAGCCAGCATGTTTTTAGGTGCGCTTTAAGTAAAGCTTTGAAGTGGGTGCATGATAGTAGAGAGGTTATTATTGGGGGGAGGGTGCTCCCTAATTTGGCTATAGCCCTGGAGAATAGTGCTTCTCCAGCAGTGTTGTTGGCTCTAGTAACCTGTAATCGATTTTTGTTGCTGGATCATAGTGGTTTGGTGGTGAGACTGGGTTGGAGTAGATACTGGAGGGATGGGACCTTTAGGAGGATGGTTAACCAGTTTGTGGGCGAGTGCGAGTTGATACCATTGAAGGAGGTGAGGGAGTTCTAGCCAGCCTAGTTCAGTAAGTGAGAGAGAGTGGTGATTGTAGTAGGATGCCCCAGTGGCGAATTTGGTGATTTTGTTGTAGCAGGTCTCAAGTTTATTTAGATCGCATTGCCTTAGGTTGGTATATATTGGAGAGGCATAAAGTAGGGTGGAGATAAGGTGCGAATTTGCAACTGAAATCCTAGCTGCTTTGGTGAGGAGTTGCTTATTTCTGTATAAGGCTCCTAGTTTTTTGTTGACTTTGTTTATGGTCATGGATATGTAAATGTCAAATTTGAGATTGTCTATTTCAACTCCTAGCAATTTGGTGTGATCTGTTGGGTGGATAGTGGTGTGTTTTGCTGTGATGTTAAAGTGAGAGTTTTGAGTATGTTTGGTGGGTTCGAAGATGAGGAGTTTAGTTTTGTTTGGGTTGAGTATTAACTGGGCATCGAATAGCCGAGTTTCAACAGAGGAAAAGGCATCCTGTGTGACCTTTTGCAGTTCGGGTAGGGACTGGGCTGAGCAGATGATGGTTGAGTCATCTGCATATTGTATGAGTGTGCCATGTTTGATGGCAGTGACTAAATTATTGGTGAAAATAGAGAAGAGTAGGAGTCCATTGATGGATCCTTGGGGAACACCAACAGAGACGGGTAGTTGGGGAGATATGTCATTTTGCCATACAACAGACTGCTGGCGGTCAGACAGGTAACTGTGAAACCAGTTGGTGACTGATTGAGAAAAGGATAGGTTATTAAGTACAGAGAGGAGGAGTTTGTGTGAGACCATGTCAAATGCTTTAGATAGGTCTAGGAAAGTAGCAGAGTAGAGATGGCCATTGTTTTTATGGTGAAGGATAGTGTTAGTAAAAGAGAATAAGGCAGTGGGGTGCTATGGTTTGGTCGGAAACCATGTTGAGTATTAGAAAGGAGGTAGTCTGAGATTTGAGAGTGAATGCATCTCTCTAGTATTTTGTGGAGATAGAATCGCTATGGGGTGATGGTTAGTTAGTTCTGTGGAGGGGCCGCCCTTGTGAAGGTGAATGATGTGTGATATTTTCCATAGTGTAGGGATGTAGCATTCTGACAGAGATCGGATAATCAAGATTGATACTGGGGAGGCTAGGGCGTCAGCTGCAATTAGTAGGAATTCACTTGGGAGGTTGTCTACTGCTAATTTTGTGGGTTTAAGTTTAATTAAGAGTTTTCTTATGTTGGAGGTAGGAATGGGAGAAAATGAGAAGAGAGTGGGGAGATTACTGGGTGATGGTGTGGGGTGTAGGGGAGGGGGATTGTGTTGTCTAGCTAGTGATAGTACGATTTGTGTGAAGTGTGTGTTGAATGAGGTAGCAATGTTTTCTGAGGAGTGAGGAATGTTAGGTGTAGGGGTACTGATTTTACCTGGGTGGAGGAGGGAGTTTATGGAGGTCCAGAACTGTTTGGGGTTGTGTTGGGAGGAGTTGAGGACACACTGGTAGTATTGGATTTTGTCCTCCTTTATTAGCTTTTGACACTATTGCATAGTTCTAGGAATTTCTGTCTAGCTGAGTGGGTGTTGGTTTTGCGCCAGTGTTCCCAGGCCTTTTCTCGGTTTTTCATTTCTGACCTAGTGGTTTTCTGTAGTCATGGTGAGGGTTGGGCTTTGGTTCTGGTAAGTCTTATGGGAGCATGGTTATTTAGGATGCTTAGGAAGGTAGTATTGAAAAATTGGACTGCATCATCTAGGCTGAGGTAATTTAGAGGCTGCCAGTTACATTCTTTGAGGGATGAGATGAATGTGATTGGGCTAGTGTAGTTTTTTTTCCATGTTTGACGGTAGATGACAGGTTTAACTTAGTATATGTGTTTTTTGAGTAGGAATGTTTGGGAATGATCACTGAGGCTATCTGATAGGCAGCCTGCTGTATAGGACTGGGGAATCTTGCTGACTAGTATCCAATATTCATAATTACTTCTCACTTCATGATAAGTTCACTTTTCTAGCCATGTTCTGATCAGTACTAAATCTTAAATAAAAACACTATCATATGAAAGCCTCTGAGTCAATGGTCCATCTTTTAGGAAGGGTTTCAGATACCCTATCCATGTATTCTATCTGCTTGTAACCTGAGTATCCAGCGGGCTTCCTGCTTCTCAGTATAATTCCTAATGTCACCCAATCTAGCTGTCTGGTTTATTAATTCTATGGCCGTGAAATTAAATTAAATTTATGTGTAGTATCTGTATGTATGATGTGTTTGGCCAGAGCATTCCCTTCATCCTCTTTATTGATGGCATAAACATTCTTCCTTACACACACCGTGTGTCCTATTTGTTTTACAATTGTTAAGTTAAATCGTGATTCTAGAGGGTTTGACAGGTTGTGTTTCATGCTATTTACAAGGCATTATTCTCTCATTTGGATTTGGCAGTTTTGTTGTGTGATGAAAAATTATGGAAGTGGTCATGGAGTTTTGTAGGCCTGATGAATAGCTGGATGCCTTTGCTCAAGCTGTTCATTTTGTTGGAATTAAAAGCTGTCCTTTCATGGTGCAGCAATGCAGCATTGCAGTTGTAAAGATGTGGCTTAGTCTTGCTTTTGCATAGCCTGTAGTCTTGTGGCCTTTTTGCTTTGTAAATGGTTCTCACTGTAGTCTTGATGGGCTGCAACACGTGCGTGTGTCTTGCACAAGTGTTATGAAACAGATGCCAACCCATCCAAAGAAGAAACGGTACTTATGAAAACTACTTTTGGTTGTCTTATTCCTCTGTAAGAAGAATCTTGTCTACCTAGATAATCCACCTCGGCTTGGAATGAGTTTGACAACTTGTCAAAATCTGGATATCTGGAAGTGTAAAGGGGATAGGAGGCTGTAGCTCTTAATTAGATCAGCTAGTTAACCTGATTAAAATAAATTGGAAATTAAGGGCTGGTCCATACTTCTTTTTACATTTCCAGGAGTCTCCTCCCCAGTAACTGCTTTATTAACCTAAATATTCCCAATCTGTGATGACACTTCAGTTCATTTGTTTTTCATTCTTACGTAGCAGCAGATAGCCAACATCCCACTTTTTTTTCCAATTGAAGTCTTGCTTAATTTTGTATACAAATGTTCAGTAATTGCTTGCCATATGTAGTTTAGGCGACTTTCTGACAGCAGTAGTGTACTTATAATTGACAATTTTGAATCTGTGCAAGATAAACAAAGGTTTCCAAATGAATACAGTGAATACCAAAATTCTTCTCAATGACATTTAAGGCATTGTTGCAGGGGGACTTCACCCTGTCTGTTCCCCTTGTATGTACAAAATCTGATATCACTATCTCTGTATAGTGGGAACACTTGCATACCACAGTCTCATTATTGGTGTATATTCTGCATTTTTACTCTGCCAGTTGTATGATTTTTGAGGATCACAACAATCCTTAGAATTTTAGTAAGTATCTGGTTGAGAGTGGAAACAAGAAAGTTGACAAAGGCCTTCATTGCGTGTGAAATTACTAATACAGATGTATCCGATTAGAAGGAATGACAGACAATGCGTCAGTTGCAAATTTGAAATTTGCTTTACCCAATTGAGGTCTGTCTACAGCTGGGGTTTGCATTTGCTTATTGGTACATCAGTCTTGGAATTGATTCCATTAAGTTTGAACGTTAAGGGGCAAAGCACCTAGAATGGAGGGGTTGACGGGAGGGGCATATGTTTTGGAATCTAGATGACTGGGTCAACAAGGCAGATTAATCCATTTCAGATTTTAACAGTATGCTGTGATGAGTGGTTGTGGAATTTACTAAGAATTGCAGTCAAAAGGCATAATAAAATGTCACTTGGCTATTTTATTGCCATTAATGTTGGTCATAGTGGGTTAGTAAAGAACAGTCACTGACACGGTCACCAGAGCTGGTGAATACTCCAATGACTCTGCAGTGCTGTTGGAATTAAATGCAAGAAGCGTAACATTGTTTTTATTTTGCTCTTTTCCATATTATGCGGACATGGTGCCTTGTGGGAGAAAGGAGGGGGCACAGAAAAAGAAAGTCAGGTGAGTATGGCAGTACCCCATTAATACACTTTGGCGTGTAATTTGAGCAGTTGGTACTACATTAAATATCTCTGCTTTGTGACATATTTTTTCAGTTGTTTGATGGTTAAATTAGTTTTGCTTTTAACACAAACATTAGTTTGTATGCCGCTGTCATGTACAAACTATTCATACAGATACTTTACAAATCTTTGACTACTGTACAGAATGGTGCAAAGTTTAATGCATTGGGGCAAGTCCTTTTTGAATGGGTACAAAATGAATTTGCGCAAGTTAAGATGCATTTATTGCCCTGAATACTCAAGTACAATGTGTTCTGATGTGGTAGATGACATACAGTACCACTACATAGTTTACAGTGAAAGCTAAACAATTCACTCACAATATTTTACATATCCGATGCAGCTCTGCAGAACTACTTGCATAGCTGAAATCTGTAATGACATAGTTCTCATAATCAACACTTCTGACACATTTCCACAGATCCCATCACACTTAGTCATTTGCATTTTTTATACTGAAGTAACCAGATATGGGCCACCTTGGGTGACCAAGATTGATCACTTGCTTTCTGTGTGAAGATTTCATAAAATGATGTCCTCTGTATGAGAAGTCTGCGGAACAGTTCAACAGTAACTCCTCATCTTGTGTGGTCAACATCCTCTCTGTTCTGTGTGCATGCTCCACTCATGGCAATCTCTACACAGATAAAACTCTGCCAAACAATGGATGTTTCTGTAGCAAAGTAAAACAACCACTTCCTAATAGGAAATGTTTGCACAGGCAGCTTTCCTTAAATGGTTCACTTTTATGAGCTAAAGTGAAGTGTTGCTGAAGTGTACAGGAACGGCTAACTGTTGTCTCATTAAACACAGACTGGAGATAATTGCAGCTAAACTGGTGACTGGATATATGCATATGTCAAACAAGACACCCAATAGGTTGCATGGTGTTGCAGTTGAGCATAAAAGTGAAAGCATTCAAAATCCTAACCCTCCTAAAATAAGAACAAGAAACTGGACACCTCTGATTAGAAATGTCCAAGTGGGTATAGTCTATTTTTCAGTGGTGTCTGGGAAGAAACGCTCCAGCACAAATTCAGATAGTCAGAGGAGGTAAGAATTCAGTAAAAAAAAAATTTTTTTTTTTTTTTTTTTTAAGAAAAATAATGTGAATGAATGTAGACTCCAGCAGCACCATAGTTTTGGTTCATAGCTGATTATTAGGCATTCTGTCCATGAGCTCATTGAGAAGCATAGCCAAAATTGTACCAGAACACTGTGTGATTAAAACTGATTTGTCAATGAAAATAATCATACTTGTGCATCACTGTATGTGGTGCATAAACTGCTGAGCCAGAGTCCCTCCCCATTCACTAACATTTTGTAATCAAACTTATTTTTTCCTTTTAAAGTTTTAAAATTGAGAATTTTCAGTATGCTGATGCCATGGATTTTAAATGGTGAACCTTAACCTACTTGGTGTCAGCAAAGGGAGCACATTACATGCATTCATATACTTTAGTGGTTGTGGTAGACATGTACATTAAAGTTTGTGGAAGCATCTCACACTAACCCTAAGCTGACTTCAATTTAAGATGACCTAAATTTGTTTAGGTCATGGTTTTAGTAACAAGCTTGCAAATCTTTGTTATAATGAACTTCAGAAAATAAGCGATAACAGGAGGAAAATGCCATACAGCACTTGACTCCTCAGATGCCCTCTAGCAAGTATAAATGCCTAAGTGACTTGCTCAAGGTCACGCACTTGGCAAATGAAAGCTGAGGAAATCAAACCCTGTGCTCCAGTTCAGCAGCTCCTTTAAAGGAAAACGCCATCTCTTACAGTTTAATTCAACCTGTAGGTTTCTTTTCTCCCTACAGTGTGGATCCAGTATTGTGTATGTGGGCCTATATCATTTTGTCGAACAAACTAACTGAATACCTCTTTGCTCAATGGATTGTTTCAGCTGAAAGTTCAACAATCATTTCAGTAATGTTTCTCCCAGGGAAAAAAAAATTGCCCGGCCAACCTACTGACCATCACAAAAAACACATAATTTAACCCCCCCAACTAAATATACCAACTCTTTGATTGTACTACAGCCGGGAAAAGGGCAAACTCCCGATGATGGCCAACTATTTTTTCTCCCTGGGAAAAACTTTGCTGAAAAGCTCGTTCGATGGATTATGTTTTGGTGGATAAGTTTGACAAAGAGGTATTTGATTATTAGTTTGTTCGACAAAATGATATAGACCCATGTAGGTACCAGAAACTTACTTGTACTTTTTAAAACTTTAATTTCCTTGCCTCGGAATCAAAGAAAGGGAAAGTCTACCTACTTTTTTTGTAAGCTTAACTTCGCGCATACTGTGCAAAGGACTTCGTCTCCACCTGCACAGCATACCCTAGACACAGATAAACCTGTAGTGTACTCTGCCAGGTACTGATGCCAAGCTGACATGGGCAAGTAATCAAAAAGCTGTGGAACTATTTTTCACTGTTTATTTCAGAGAGGAGGAGGAGACCTTAACACTCCCCTTTCATAGCAAAACAAAGCAATTATATCAGTCAGGGATTTAAAGGCAGTTGTTAACCTCTTCTGACAAATTTATATAAACAGCATCACAGTATTGAAATGCTAAGCTTTAAATACTGATTATTGAAGATGGTTCATACGTTAAGACAAATGTATCAAAAATTTGAGACATTTAGACAAAAGTCAGAAAATATTTCTTCTTGTAAAGTACATTTACCATTGTCAATATGTGTGTGTACACATGTAGCATACACCTTGCATGTATGTACAAAAACGTGTGTGTAATAGAGAACTCGATTATATGCCTTGTTGCGAGTCCTTCATGTCCTTTAAATACACAAAATTTCCAGTTTGATTTTAATTCTGTGCGTCTCTACACATACACGCACAGGTGTGTGTGTGTGTGTGTGTATATGCATGTGTGTGTGTATAAATGTATGTAGCATGTGTAATACTGTATGTGGGATGCAGCACAATGTGAATATATCTACAGAGAAATGTGTGATATTGTAAATATTCACACATACTGACATGGATGTGTGTGTGTATACATAACACATACATACAGATACAAATATATACACACACATGGGGCATGTACATGCATGTGTGTATCAACTGTCATCCTAATCAGCTTCCTTTCTCCTACTTTATACATATCCTAGATCTTTTTCACCATACTCGTTTTTAGGCTCAACTGCTGTGGTTGTTCCATTCCAAAATTTGTAGGTTTAGTATGTTTTCATACATAGCAGGATTACAAGAGTGATGCAAATATAATTATCCCACTGACTTTTTCTTTTGTGAAGCCATAAAACATTATTTTGCTGATTAGAGAACAGTAACATCTTCAGCTCTGAGTAATGCATTATGGGTGCATACAGTTTAATTATAAAGTTAACATAGAGTTGAGCACTATTAATGCATACATTCTAGTAAATGTTTTTTTTTTTTTGTATTGCTAAGTGCATTTATTACTTATTATTATCTTTGTCAGTGTAGCTTGAGTTGTGGCTGAAAAGGGTCCTGGGACCAGTTTACTTTCCTGGTTACCCAAAGTATAAATAAGTACAAAACAGAAAAAAAAGGAGATGAAGATGACAATTAATGAACAATTAAAGCACATTTTAATTTTGCATCATTCATGAGAGAGATAAAACTTCACACTGAAGGCATTAGGAAGTAGCAAGATGGACAGACTTTGGAGTGTTTTTGAGTGCTACTTGTCACCTGTACATGATACAGCAAGGATCATTTATTGTAGTGAGAGTTTTCACATCTCAGCATGAGAGTGTGGGGGAAGGTTTGTTAATTATTTTGGAACTACAAAAGAATCCATTTACAAAAGCCTGCTGTTTGCCTTCTTTCTTTGCTGGAAGTAGCTAGCAGCTATCTATAGCATACAGCAAGCTCTGACAGATACATAAATGAGGCTCAGTCAGGGAAACATAGAAGCAGCTCTGTTACTGAAGCTGTGACATGACAGTGCTTCACAGTTCTGCCATTCTATCTTAATGGCATGAGAAATCAACACCACTTATGTTTAGCATGATTCATATAAAGAGGACTTGAAAAGTATTGTGGGAATAAAGAATGAAAGCAAGAAAAAGATCACATTACCAGGGTATCCCCCATCATCCTGCATTTTTGGGGAAACACATTAACATTGTAAAAGAAGCACTTGGGGTGATTTTGAGGCATAAAAAATAGCCCAGAAAACAGATGCAATGGAAAAAGCATTTTTTGAGAAGCAAGGTGGAATTTTCCTTTAATATCTCAGTCTTAATTCTGTGGGCTGCCTGTTGAAAGAAAAAAATAGCTCATTTTTAAGCACAAATTGATTACTTCCTTCTAATGGAGCTGATTTCTTTAGTACATTTTAAATTTATATTTCTTGCCCCTGAATGCGTTTTCTAGGTGCTTCTGTTCCAGGCTTTATCGCAGTCAGTTAAGTTAGAGGTAACCTAATTATTGCTGCTATAACTGACTGCTGAACTGTGAGTTAGTTTTGTTTGCTGCCAGTTTGCTGAGGTCCAGGTTACAGCTATTAACACTCCTTGATTTTGCAGAATGCCCATGATTTTGCTAGATGTGAGGGCGTAGAGCTCCTCTACCATTTTTGATTTTCTGGTAAACTACAAAGGATCGCAGTCTGTTAATAGTAGACATTAGAGTTTCATACTTATTCTTCAGAAAGTGCATGTTGATGAAAAATGTTTTATCAACTTTGTGTATTGGAGTAATATTTAACATCGTCACTGATTTTAGCCTTTATCCCCCATTTTTTGGCTTTATTCCACATTCTCAAATAACTTAAGAGCCATTATCCCTGGTTATAGGGGTGAAGAGAGTGGTTGAAGTAAATCCTTTTCCACTTTGTGTGACTAGCTATCAACTGTCAGTTAAGGCAGAAATTAAAATGTGTTCTATATAAACAGTCTGAAACATAGCTTAGGTTCAGGAGAGTGTTGTTGTGTTTTTTTTTTTTTTTTTTTAATAGCAGTGTTCATGTGGCTTCCTTTCTGGAGTTGGTTATCCACCACCCTGAGATGGATCTTCTGGTTTGGAGTTTTATTAGTCATGTTTTTATGTTCCACCTTTGTCTTCCAATTTTGATGTAGTTTCTGGTTCTGGACTATGGTATGGAGGCAGTGGAGCCAGTGATCAGAAGTCTGTTTGTTTACCTGGAAGTTGGTGCCAGTGATGGTGTTAGTGGCATTATGCAGAGTTTTCTATGATTACAGGGGAGCTAACTAAACTAATCGGCTTATTTTCAGATTTCTTGAAAAATATACAAACTGGCAAGAGAAATCCTCAAGAATGAGCAGTTAAGAATGGACACTCTAGTATGGGCAAGAGTCTAGTTGCTGATTTGAATGTTATACCTCCTGGCTGATTAAACATCTATAAACAAGCAAAAGCTACTGTAAATATTTCCATCCTGTATAATGGGGAGGGGATTTTAAACAATTAACTAAAAGCTGAGCAATTATGCACAAGGAATTCTTTTTAATTTCAGTGAGTGGTTAAACAAAGATTTTTCTTTTGTGGCCAAACACCACCGTAGATTGACAGTTGGTGAACAAGATAATTCAACAGATGTAATTATCCAACTTTACTTGACACTCATTAGGTTAATGATTGAGTATAATGCCCCTTTCAGTATGTACTTGTCCATACGTGTCACAACTGAAATGACCACAGTACTTCCTCACTAAGAAAATCAAGGGACTAAAGCATAAACTATGTGGACTGCCTCAGAGGATTTGTCCCTTTTCCCTTTATTATACAGTCAGTGTCTCCTTGCATAGTCTAGAGCCTCAGCAGACGTTATCCTTTTAGCCCTATTGCACACATGCAAGTCCATTGGTGGCATATGCACCCGCTCATTGGATCTCAATCTGCTTTGCAACATAAATAGAACATGATGGAGGGAAGAACACAGTCTTCCATATAAAGCAAAGTGCTTTCCACGTTATTCAAACATAATTTGGGTGAATTGATGGGCAGCAGCAAATTCACCCTGGTTTAGCAACATGTAAATCTTCCTACGTATACTTGTTCTGTCATTCTCTGGGTTGTGTGTTCTCGAAATACAAGAACTAAAAATTAACACTGGCATGAAAGACTAGGCTTTTTAACATCCTGTGATCAATAGCCTATTAAGTACCTATCAGCATTTATTGCTGTGCTGCTGTGACATTGTTTGAAAAGAAATATATATTTTTAATAATTCTTTTCTATGATGGAGCCATTTATTGTTGCTTTCCCACTGATGTGACTTTAAGTATAAAGTTGGGAGAGTGCTGCACATGTCAAAATGTTTATTTGAGGAAGCCCATGCACTCCAGTGTTGCTGATGAACACAGCAGATGCTCTTTTTCAAAATCATGGTGATTTACTTTTTTTTTTTTTTTTTTTGGGGGGGGGGGGTGATTAAGTTTTACAATGGAGTTGTTTCTCTCTAATTCTTGCCATTTGCACCAAATCAGTGGTGATTTTGAGTTCTTTGTTTCACTTTTGATGTTTTAATTGTCAGATTTCTCTTGGGTAGTGAGGATTTAAAATTGCTACGTAGTTGTGAACAGCCAGACATTTTGTTCCTGAATGTTGGCACTGTGTTTTTAAATTAGATTTGCTGCTTATATTTCACTAGGCGTACAATAACCCAAGGCAAAGCCTAACCAGAGATTCCAGGTTATTGAATATTTTGGATTAGAATGTCATGGTTATTTAATGATGGCTTTTTTCACTTATTTAATGCCACTGATAGGTGTTGGTAAAGCCAGGCAAGGGGGTCTGTGTTATTGTGGATGTGTTGGTTTTGAGTCTGTGTCAGTAAGGAAGTGCTGGGAGTGGACGTTCTGGGGTCTGTCAGTGTAGGGGTGCTGAGTAAGGATAGTCAGGATTCTGATGTTCTTAATCTCACATTGCTGCAGTCCTTACATATGGGTAGTCCGCTGTCCTCGGTCGGCCCGAATACCAAAGTATTAGGCTGACGTCGGTCAAGGCGCTTAAGACTGACATTAGGACGTCAGGGTACAAATGCGCATGACCGACGTCATATCCTCAGTCTTTTTTGCCGCATGGTCCGATGCAGAAGCAGCGTTGCAAGTGCCGTTCGGCGTTCTGAAAATTTTCGAGTTCGGAGTTTCAGACCAAATCAAAGTTGGCTAAGTACCCCGTTGGGGAATATTTTGGTTTTTTCTTGCCTCAGTGTTTTACCGGATGTCAGAAAAAGTGAATAACTGTATTTCTTGTGGGAAACAGATACCGCATAGGGATTATCATTCTTTGTGTATTCCTTGTCTGGGGCCTGAGCACGACGTTGTTGGGTGTCGCTTTTGTGCTAGGTTCAATAAGCGCACTATTAAGCGAAGGTTAGATTGTGCTAGGCTGGTCTTCGGGAAGTGGTGCAATTATAATATGCCGTCGGATTCTCCGGCGCCCGCTTCTTCGAAGAAGCACAAAGACAAAGCAGTTAAACCCAGGCAAGATGAGTCGTCCGTTCCGGACGCCGGTTCTTTAGAGGCGTCAGTGGGACCGGTGGTTCCGACGGAGGCTTCTCTGGAGTCCCAAGGGGAGACTTTGATATTGCAGGATGTGGCCTCTCAGGAGGCAGGTCAGGCTGAAGGGGCTTCTCAGGTTACTGTGCTCCCCTCCCTTCCTAGGGTGGTTAGGCCCTCTCCTTCTGTTTCCAAGGCTTCTCCCAGAGGCAGGCCAGGTTTAGCTTCTGTTGGTGTCACTCCTAGTTCAGCAGGGTCTGTGCCCAAGAAGCACATGCTTAAAATGGCAGAAGATTTGATTACTCTGATTAGAGGTTCTTTGCCCCTCCTGATAAGAGGCCTAGGGTGGAGCCAGAGTTGGGGAGTTTTGAGCAGGCTTCGGATGTTTCAGAGTCTTCGGCTGAAGACTTGCAGGAGTACTCTCCTTATTCTGATTCTGATGCAGATGATTCGACTCCTTCTGCTTCTCCTCCAGAGGATTTTTCTTTTCAGAGACTCTTCATTCCATGAGGGAACATTTTAAGTGGGAAGGTCAGGACTTCTCTGATTCCAGGAAAAGGCTTAGGGAATTTTGCTTTTACCCCAGCATAGGCCCTTGGCTATACCCCTGTTCTGGATGTTGTGGAAGATGTGTTTGCAGAGGCTTCACTTAATCCTGATTCTCTGCCTCCTGCTCCTGTTAAACCGGATAGGTATTACAGGGTGCCTGAGGCTCATAAATATCTTTATAAGAGTCCTAGGGCGGACCCAGAAACTGTTAGTCAGGGACCTAAGGGTGTCAAGGCCTCTGTTGTAAAAATCCGGTTCCTCCAGATAAAGAGGCCAGAGCTTTGGATAGATGGGGAAAGAAAGTCTATACATCTTCTACCTTAGCTATGAGGGCTTTGAATTGCCAGTTTCATATGTTGAAATATCAAAACTATCTTCTTTCTCAATTGAAGTCTAAGGTGGATGCTCTGGCGGAAGGCATTGAGTGTAAGGAATTACAAGATTTGGTGCATGTTTCTGAACAGGTGGGTAAGCATTCTTTACAATGTGGTTTTGATGCTGTACAGGCCTCGTCTAGGGTGGCTGCCACTGGTTCAGTTCTTCGCAGGCACGCCTGGCTGAGGGATCAGAATTTATCTGACCATGTTAAGACAAGGATTTAGGATGCTCCTTTACAGTCTGATGTGTTGTTTGGTTCACCTGTGGAGTCAGTCTTGAAGAAAATGGAAGACAAGGCTAAGTCTATGCAGGCTGTTAAAGATTTTTGCAAGTTCAGCCTCCAAGTTTAGTAGGAATTGGCCTGCTAAGGGGTGGACGTATCCTTCTTATGATTCTCAGTCTAGGGGTAGATCTAGCCGTGGTAGGGGCAGAGCTCAGAGCTCTTTCAGACCTAGAACAGGGAGTTCACCTGCACAATCTTCGGGTGAGGGCAGGGGCCAGTCCTTTCGTAAACAGGCCCAATGACCTACCTTTTCAGCTGCCAGATCCTTCTTGCCTGGCAGCACCTTTGGGAGGAAGGTTGGCACTCTTCAAGGAAAATTGGAATTTGATTACCCAAGACAAATGGGTATTGGATATCATACACCAAGGTTACAAGTTTTATTTCCATACCTTGCCTCCTTTCAAAGGCATGCCGGACGTTCCTCCTCAGCAAAGACTAGAGGCTCACAAACAAATTTCTCTGCTACTTCAACTAAGGGCCATACAACCGGTCCCTCTGCCAGAAGTGGGCCTAGGATTTTATTCCCGCCTGTTCCTAGTACCAAAGAAAGGGAACACGTGGAGACCAATTTTGGATTTATCTGTCCTCAACACATCTGGACATTCCCAAGTTCAAAATGTTGACGTTACAACTGCTTTTACCTCTGCTGGGCAAAGATCACTGGATGGTGACTCTGGATCTCAAGGAGGCTTACCTTCATGTTCCTATCAGGCTCAGTTGCTGGAAGTATCTGCGTTTTCGGGCTGGGACTTTTCATTATCAGTTCTCTGCATTGCCCTTTGGCTTATCTACTGCGCCCAGAGTGTTCACGAAGGTTCTGGCTCCAGTGATAGCTTTCTTCAGGCTAAGAGGAATACAAATCTATCCTTATTTGGACGATTGCCTGATTCTGGCCCAAGGAAAGGACGAACTTCTTCATCATTTACAGTATGTGATAGCAGTGTTAAGATGCCTGGGGTATTCTGTGAACGAAATAAAGTCCAGTCTAGTACCCTCTCAGGACATGTGCTTTCTGGGTGTGAGACTGAATACAGCATCCCAGATGGCCTTTTTGACCCCGGACAAACAAAATAATCTTTCTCTTTACTTTCATCAATTGTCTCGTCAGTCCAGGCTGACTGCAAGGACAGTCCTTCAAGCCTTGGGGTTCATGGCATCTTGTATTCTGGTACTTCCCAATGCCAAACTGCATATGAGGAAGCTACAATGGTATCTCAAAAATGTATGGACACAGCACTGCCAAGATATGGACACTGTCATTCAGATAATACCTTGCATTCAAAAGGAATTTTTGTGGTGGGCTCAGGAATGTCACCTAAACAAGGGACTCTCTGTGACCCGGCCAGAGGCGAGTCAGATTCTAACGACAGATGCCTCAGACAAAGCTTGGGAGCTCATCTAAATGGAAAATGGGTACAAGACACGTGGCCTGCCAGACTTCAACATCTACATATCAACTTGAAGGAGATGTTAGCAGTCCAATTTGCATTAATAGCTTTCAAGGATTTACTTCTTCCAGGGCAGGTGTTGGTTCTAACAGACAACACAACTGTCATGTGGTACATCAACAAGCAAGGGGGAACCCATTCTTATCCTCTGTGCAGACAAGCAATGATTTTGTGGGAGACTGCTCTCAGTTTACAGCTAAATCTTCAGGCAAGGTTTCTGCCGGGAGCACAGAACTCCTTAGCGGATGTGTTGAGCAGACAAATTATGGATCCCCACGAGTGGAAATTGGATCCTCATGTATTTCAGAAATTGACAGTGTTATGGGGAACTCCAGACATAGATCTGTTCGCTTCTCCACTAAACTACCAGCTGCCAAAGTTTTGCACAAAAAGGTTTCATCCCACAGCCTGGAAAGTGGATGCTCTCTCATTCAATTGGAGCAATCTTCATGTGTATGCCTTTCCACCTCTGCCTCTCCTCCCAAAGGTACTCCTGAAGGTCAGACAGGACAAGCCAAACATGATTTTAATAGCTCCAGATTGGCCTCGACAGCACTGGTACCCATTACTGAGAAGTCTGGTACGGGAGCCTCCTTGGCCTTTACCTTTGATTCCTCACCTGCTGTCTCAGGAGAACAGTCATTTACTCAATGTCAAACTTAACTCTCTACATCTAACAGCCTGGCATATTCTGTTTTAAACCCTGGAGGGTCTCAGCTTCCACAACAAGTTTTGAATGTTATTTTGGAGGCCAGAAGGCCTAGTACAAGGAAAGTGTACGCAGATAAATGGAGGAGATTTTTATTTTGGAGTACAGCAAAGGACTTTGATGTTTCTAAGCCTAATTTAAGTGTGGCTCTTCAATACCTTACTGAGTTACTGGACAGAGGTTTGTCCTTCTCCTCTATTAAGGTTCATGCTGCAGCAATTTCTGCTCACTATGACTGTGACCCACCATTGTTTTCTCATCCTTTGTTTAAGCAATTCCTTAGAGGGGCAAAGAATATAAGACCCCCACATAGAGCTCCTACTCCTGCTTGGGATCTCAATTTTGTGTTGGAGAAACTCACTCTACAACCTTTTGAGCCTGCAGCTACTGCCGAGTTGAAATATTTATCATGGAAGACTGCTTTTTTGTTGGCCATTACCTCTGCGAGAAGGGTTTCTGAATTACAGGCCCTTATGGCGGTTGAGCCTTTCTTAATTTTCCATAAGGATAGGGTATCTTTGCGTACTAATCTTTCCTTTATGCCTAAAGTGGTTTCTAGTGTGGCTTTAAACCAAACTATTCATTTGCCTGCTTTTTATGCAAACCCCCAAAATAAAGGGGAAAAGATTTTACACACTTTGGATATACACAGGCAATTGCGATATTATTTGAGCAGAACTAAAGGGTTCAGGCAGTCTCAGCAGTTATTTGTTTCTTTTGCTTTGGGTTCTCAGGGCAAACCTGTTTCAAAACAAACTATTTCTAAGTGGATTGGTTTTTGTATTGCTTTCTGTTATTCCCATCATGGTAAAGGGGTTCCAGCTGGGATTAGGCCTCATTCCACTAGGGCTACTGCCACTTCTACAGCTTTTTTAAGGGGGGTGGCTATTAAAGATATTTTGGAGGCAGCTACTTGGAGTTCAGTGCATACTTTCTCTAAGCATTACCACCTTCCACTTTACTCTAAATCTAGGGCTGGTTTTGCCACTGCAATTTTACAGGGCATTTTGGCAGCTCCTAATGCTTTATAGTTTTGCCATCCTCCCTTACCTCTGCTTTGGGATTCTACCCATATGTAAGGACTGCAGCAATGTGAGATGAAGAACATAGTACAGTTTTGTACCTACCATAAATGTAGATGTTCGAAGATCTACATTGCTGCAGTCCAATCCTCCCTCCTTCCCTCTGTAGTTAGAGGCGGTGGTGTAGTTTGGGTTGTGAATATTGTAAATATTGTAAATATGATTAGTGCAGGGGTGGTTGGTTGTTTTTTGCTGTCTTTTGGTTTTGGCCTTTCTTTTTAGGGCCTTCTGACATCTGGGGCAAGAAAAGACTGAGGATATGACGTCGGTCATGCGCATTTGTACCCTGACGTCCTGATGTCAGTCTTAAGCGCCTTGACCGACGTCAGCCTAATACTTTGGTATTCGGGCCGACCGAGGACAGCGGACTACCCATATGTAAGGACTGCAGCAATGTAGATCTTCGAACATCTACATTTATGGTAGGTACAAAACTGTACTTTTCACTGTGTAAAACATTTGCCGTGGATTGATAATGTCCTGTTAATTTTAGCACTGACATGCAACTTTTGAAAAAGGAATGGTTTTACAGTATGTGATTTTCTAACAAGTAATTTTAAAATCAAATGAAAAGATGTGTTTTGTTCAAATTACTAAAGTAATATATTCTAGAGGCAAATCTAGTTTTAACACATTGGAGTTTCTTTTATTTAGTCAAATGTATTGGCTTAGCTGTTTTTGTTCTCGACGTGGCCTGTTGAACTGATTTTAAGGTGAGCAAATAGCCTTGGATTTTAGAAAGACTAAAATGCCTGTTTTTTTTATTTTATGCGAAAACTTCGGAAACCATACATAGTTAGCATATATGCACTATAAATGTATGTTGTGCAGACCTAGTCAGAAAGTCAGTCTGCTTCAGCAAGTGTCAGGAGTCCAGCACATTTTATAGCTCAACCAAGCACATTTTGTCATGATAGATATCTGTTAAGGTGCTAGTAGTAGTTAACCGACTACATTCGACATAATCTCCATGGTGCTTCCCCAGTGCTGTATATAACCAGACTGAGCCATGTGGGTCTGAAGATGGCCTGCAGTCTGAAACTTACATTAACTTTAATGAATTGTTTGAATTTTTTACCCGAGCATGTAAGCACAGCTATGCCTCTGAGAAGTGTTATTCTTAAAATCGTGGATGTAGATGTTTAGCAGCCTTAATAAGAATGTGCTACGCTTTTTGTAATTCCAAAGTAAATTAAAGACTGTATATGCAAACTGAAGAGATGTTTGCTAGGAAATTTGTAGCTAAAACCCCATACTTTTTCTACTGTTCAGGCAGACGGAGGCAGTCGGTGTAAACAGAGTTTGCCATAGTGCACTGAGGGGCCTCCAGTTTAAATACTGAGATGTGAGAAAAAAGATACAAGTCCTTTCATTGTGTGAAAAACCCTTGTATCCCTTTACTGGCACCCTTTCTGAATATTATACTACCATAAGAAGCACCATGCTACTTAAGTTATGCCATGTCTAAAGTTTGTAAGTTTTGTGATCATATAAGCCACTGTTCATTTAGACATCTGTAGATCGTGTTTTGCTTGTCACTCTGACCATAGGGTGCCAAGCTTAGCTGTGCACTTCTTGATTCTTCATTTTTATGGTACAGTTGAATTTCTTTTTTATTACAGCAGGATTGCCATGCCCCTTTTTTTTTTTTTTTTTAGGAAAAAAAATAAATCTTTGAGTAATGTATCTCTTTTTAATTAAAAATTACCACTACACTGAGCAAGTTGCACAAGGAGACAAGTGTTCCTTGTTTATGTATGACTGTGAATTCTGTACTTTTAAATTGTACCACAAACATGTTCTTTTTGACCTGTTAGTTAGAGTTTTGTGACTGACTAGTGAAAGGATATGACCAAACAAAAAGTACTTTTGAGGTACAACTAACATATTGAGTAAGATGTTCTTCGTGTTTCACTGCTGCAGTCATTACATTTGGGTTATCTGCTTGCAGGTAGCCCTCAGTCGACCTGATTAACAAAGTCCTGGGTCCTGCGTCAGTTGCTGTCCCTTCGTCCATGACGTCAGGTTGTCAAGGGTATAAAACATGCAGCCGACGCCATTATATCAGTCTTTCTTGCCGTGCGGTGCCCAAAGCAGAAGCAGTTCGTAAGTGACGGTCGGCTGACTCCTGAAATTTGCATTTTCAAATTTCAGAACCGAAGTCTTCAACTAAAGCTAAGTACCCCTTGGGGAAAATTTTTCTTGCTCCTTACCGATGTCAGTAAAAGTTAATAAATGCATTACTTGTGGAAAACAAATAGCTCTTAAAGATTTTCATTTGTGCTGTATTCCTTGTCTAGGCCCTGACCACAGTGTACCTTGCTGTCGGTTTTGTGCTTTATTTAATCGGTGCACTATCCATCGTCTGTATATTTTTGCCCTCTAAATATTTAGATTCTCTGTTTAATTATCCAGAAATGTCGGTTAGCCATCCTACTACCGGGATTTCGAAAACACGCAAAGATAAAGACGATGGAGACAGGCCGCCAGCCCCTGATACCCCCTACGTCTGATTTGCAGAAACCTACTGAGACCCATTCGGATTCCGGTATGCAGCGAGCTGCTTCAGCTATGGAACCCGCGGATGTCTCTACCTTGGATGGGTCCGGAGCAGCTGTGCAGGCACCGGCTTCTGAGGGTGTATTCAGGCCTACGGACTTGAATATTAAACAGACGCCTCCTTCTTTACTTAAGCCCTAAATCTCAATCCATGCCTAAAAATCAGACGCCCAGGCCACATGCTCAGGCCTCTATGCCTAAAAGACAAATGATAATGGCTGAAGGTCTAATGACTCTAATCAGGGGTAGCCCCCCCCCCCCCTTCTAACAGGCCTACGACTGAAGTTGATTATGAATCTTATGATCAGGATTCTGTTTTTTCTGATTATCTGGATTTGCCCTTATCTGCTTATGAAGATTCTGATGCAGAGGACTCCATTCCCTCTGCTTCCCTTCCTGAGGACTTTTCTTTTGGGGAAACCTTACATACTCTAAGGGAGCATTGCCACTGGGAAAGCCAGAATTTTTCTGATTCAAAAAAGAGGCTTAGGGATTTCCTTTTCCTACCTCAGCATATGCCTTTAGCTATTCCTCCTGTACTAGACATTGTTGATTATGCTTTTTCAGAATCTAGTTTGGCCCCTGATTCCCTACCTCCTGCTCCCAGAAAAACTGAATACTACAGGGTCCCTGAGTCCCACAAGTTCCTTTTTAGAAATCTTATTGCAGATCCAAAGACTATTTCACAGGGGCCCAAGGGCATTAAGGCTTCTACTGCTAAAAATCCTACCCCTTCTGATAGAGACTCCAGGGCGCTGGATAGTTGGGGTAAGAAGGTTTACACTTCTGCAACCTTGGCCATTAAGGCTTTAAACTGCCAGTTTCATATGTTAAAGTATCAGCAATGTGTTATTGCACTGCTTAAACAGAAAATGATGTTGCTTCCCGACTGTGTGGAAAATAAAGAATTACAGGATTTAATGCATTCTGCTGAACAAGTTGGAAAACATACTTTGCAATGTGGTTTTGATTCATTAGAGGCCTCTTGCAGGGCTGCTGTTACTGGGTCTGTGCTCAGAAGCCATGCTTGGCTTTAGGAGCAATCTTTGCCTGATCATGTTAAAGCTAAATTGTTGGATGCTCCTTTAAATCAGGACCGCCTGTTTGGCAACAAGGCTGAGGAAGTTCTTAAAAAGATGAAGATGAAGCTAAATCTATGCAAACTGATTTTTTACAAGTTCAGCCTCCTAGATTTAGTAGGCACTGGCCCTCTAAACATTGGTCCTTTCGAGCCCCTTCCAGGTCTTCTCAAGCCAAACCCAGACAGAGCAAAACCCCCAGATTTCAGTCCCAGGGGGCACACAGAACTAAGCAGTGGGGGGCCTCCACTTCCAAATCTGAGAATAATATGACTCCACCCTATGGTAAACTGTCTCAATGACTTCCTTTTAAAATTTCCAAGCACTTATCAACTGACTGCCCCTTTGGGGGGAAAGATTGCTCTTCATGCAAAGAATTGGGGACTTGTTACCCAGGACAAATGGGTTTTAAATATAGTGTCCCAGGGATACAGATTTCACTTCCACATGTTGCCAACACCAAGCAGGTGGCCGGACCTTCCCCCAAATCAGTAGGCAGAGGCCCAAAAACAAGTACTTTCTCTCTTAAGCGTGGGGGCTATTCATCTGGTACCAGAAGAGGAAAAGGGACAAGGTTTCTACTCGAGATTTTTCCTGGTACCCAGAAAAGACAATTCATGGCGTCCTATCCTGGACCTGTCTACTCTAAACACCTTTTTGGAGATTCCAAAATTCAAGATGCTGACTCTTCACCAATTACTTCATATGCTAGGCAAAGATGCCTGGGTGGCAACACTAGATTTAAAAGAAGCATACCTGCACATCCCAATCAGGGAATCTTGCAGAAGATACCTACGCTTCAAAGGCTCATGCACTATCAGTTCTCTGCACTGCCCTTTGGCTTATCTACTGCGCACAGGGAATTCACAAAGTGCCTAGCTCTAGTTATTGCATTTTGCAGGCAAAGAAATATTCAAAAATACCCATACCTGGATGATTGTCTAATTTAGGCAGAAAGCCAGGACATACTTTTGAATCATCTGGCCTTTGTACAAAGGGTTCTAACTTGTCTAGGGTACATCATAAATGAAAAGAAATCACACCCGGTACCCTGTCAACAAATTACATTCATAGGTTCATACTAGGCTATCTGCCCAAGGGCATTTATAAGCCTAGCCCGTAGATATGTGGCTTTCGCCACCGCTTTAGTTTGAATAAAACTATGCCTATTATTTTGCTGTGCCTCTGTCAAGCAGTGACACTGAAGTAATCCCTGGGGTATATCTGCGATCTCCCATCCATTGGTCAAGATTCCTCTTGAACAAGGCCAGCGAGGTGCTCTGCCTCACATTTACCGGGATTTTGTTCCACAGCATAGGGAGTCTCTGGGTGATGAATCTGTCCCTCCAGCACGTCCTATTAATAACCGTGTCAAGGTTTAAGTCTCCCGCCCTTGTGGTTCTGAGGGATCTAGATTTTTTGAGGTGAAGCATATTCATCAAATCTGGGTTTGACATGGCCTTATATGTCAGGCACAGGTCACCTCTGAGCAAGCGGTATGAGACTGAATAGAGCTGGAGTTCTTTCAGTCGGGCAGCATAAGACATATTTTTGAGACCCTTTATCCTCTTGGTGAGGAACTTTTGGGGCCTTTCCAGCTGCTGCAGGTGTCGAGTCAGATACATTCCGAATGGGGCATTGTACTCAATCATAGGTCTAATGAGTGATGAGTACAGGGGGACGATGACCTCCCTTGATCTAGATGTGAATCCCTTCATAATCAGGTGGGCAATGTAGAAGGTTTTCCTGACTACTTTAGCAACATGAGTGTCAAACGAAAGGCTAGTGTCAACCTGGGTCCCCAGGTCCCTGATGACTTCTGTGCTCAGTGGATTGCCACCTATATGGTAGCTAGGGGTAACCTTGTTTTTCCCGAAGGGTATGACTATGCATTTCTTGGCGTTTAACTTTAGGCCATGGCTCTGGCACCAGTTATCCGTTTCTGTGAGGCCCTTCTGAAGGATATCTGTGTCAGAAGTGATGTTCTTCATCTCACATTGCTGCAGTCATAACCTGTGGGTAGTCCGCTTTCCTCGGTCGGCCCGAATCCCAAAGTATTAGGCTGGCGTCGGTCACGGTCGCTTAGATCTGACGTCAGTACGCCTAGGTACTAAAGCGCATGACCGACGTCATATCCCCAGTCTTTCTTGCCGCATGGTCCGAAGCAGAAGCAGCGTTTGCAAGTGCCGTTCGGCGTCCTGAAATTTTCGTATTCTGAGTTTCAGACCGAAACCAAGTTGGGCTAAGTACCCCGTTGGGGAATATTTTTGTCTTTTCTTGCCTCAGTTTAATCCGAATGTCAGAAAAAGTGAATAATTGTATTTCTTGTGGGAAACAGATACCTCATAGGGATTACCACTCTCTCTGTATTCCTTGCTTGGGGCCTGAGCACGATGTAGTCGGGTGTCGCTTTTGTGCTAAATTTAATAAGCGCACCATTAAACGTAGGTTAGATTGTGCTAGGCTTGTCTTCGGTAAGCGGTGTAATTATAGAATGCCGTCGGATCCTCCGACGCCCGCTACCGCTAAGAAGCATAAGGAGAAATCTGTAAAATCTAAACAGGATGAGTCGTCCGTTCCGGACGCCGGTTCTTTAGAAACCACAGTGGAATCTGTGGATCCAGCCGAGGTTTCAGTTGAGTCTCAGGGGGAACCTTTAATTTTGCAAGATGTGGCCTCTCAGGAGTCTGGTCAGGCTGAGGGGGCCTCTCAGGTTGCTGTTATCCCTTCCTTACATAAGGTGGTTAGGCCTTCTCCCTCTGTCTCTAAGGTACCTTCCAAGGCCAGGCCTGGTTTGTCTTCCTCTGGCGTCAGTCCTACTTCTGCAGGTTCTGTACCTAAAAAACACATGCTTAAAATGGCAGAAGATTTAATTTCCTTGATCAGAGGTTCTATGCCCCCTCCAGATAAGAGGCCTAGGGTGGAGCCAGAGGTGGAAGGTTTGGAACACTCTTCAGATTACTCAGAGTCTTCGGCTGAAGACATTCAGGATTGTCCCCCTTATTCTGATTCAGACGCAGAGGATTCTAGTCCTTCTGCTTCCCCTCCAGAGGATTTTTCTTTTTCAGAAACCCTGCATTCTATGAGGGAACATTTTAAATGGGAAGGTCAGGATTTCTCAGATTCCCGAAAGAGGCTTAGGGAATTCCTATTTTTGCCACAACATAGGCCTTTGGCTATACCTCCTGTTTTGGATGTTGTGCAGGATGTTTTCTCTGAGGCTTCTCTTAATCCAGACTCTTTGCCTCCTGCCCCGGTTAAGCCAGATAGGTATTACAGAGTGCCAGAGGCTCATAAATATTTGTATAAGAGCCCTAGGGCTGACCCAGAAACTATTAGCCAGGGACCTAAGGGTGTCAGGGCTTCTGTTGTAAAGAATCCAGTTCCTATGGATAAAGACTCTAGAGCTTTGGATAGGTGGGGTAAAAAAGTGTATACCTCTTCCACTCTTGCAATGAGGGCTTTGAATTGCCAGTTTCATATGCTGAAGTACCAGAATTTACTCCTTAGTCAGTTGAAATCTAAGGTAGATGCTTTAGCAGAGGGCATAGAGTGTAAAGAATTACAAGATTTGGTTCATGCCTCTGATCAGGTGGGTAAGCATTCCTTGCAGTGTGGTTTTGATGCTTTACAGGCCTCTTCCAGGGTGGCTGCCACTGGATCAGTTATTCGTAGGCACGCCTGGCTTAAGGATCAGAACTTGTCAGAGCATGTTAAAGCTCGTATTTTGGATGCTCCCCTGCAGTCTGAAGTTTTGTTTGGTTCTCCTGTGGAGTCAGTCTTGAAGAGAATGGAAGACAAAGCTAAGTCTATGCAGACTGTTAAGGATTTTTTGCAGGTGCAGCCCCCTAAGTTTAGCAGGAATTGGCCTACTAAGGGATGGGCTTACCCTTCTTCTGATTTACAGTCTAGGGGAAGATCTAGACGTGGTAGGGGCAGAGCTCATGCACAGGGTTCTTTTAGGCCTAGGACGTGGAGTTCCCCTGCACGGTCTACAGGTGCAGGGGCCAGTCCTTTCGTAAACAGACCCAATGACCTGCATCTTCAGCTGCCCGATCCTTCCTGTCAGGCAGCTCCTCTGGGGGGAAAGTTGGCACTTTTCAGGCAAAATTGGCTTTTAGTCACCCAGGACAAATGGGTGCTGGACATCATAAACCGAGGTTACAAGTTTTATTTCCACACATTGCCCCCTTTCAAAGGCATGCCAGACGTTCCTCCTCAGCAAAAGGTGGAGGCTCACAAACAGATTTCTTTACTTCTAGAAATGGGGGCTATCCAGCAGGTCCCTCCGTCAGAAGTGGGCCTAGGATTTTATTCTCGCCTGTTTCTTGTACCAAAGAAAGGAAACACTTGGAGGCCAATTCTGGATTTGTCTATTCTCAACACTTACCTGGACATTCCAAAATTCAAAATGTTGACTTTGCAACAACTTCTGCCTCTGCTAGGCAAAGATCACTGGATGGTAACTCTGGATCTCAAGGAGGCTTATCTTCATATTCCTATCAGGCCCAGCTGCAAGAGTTTCCTGCGTTTTCGGGCTGGGACTTTACATCATCAGTTCTCTGCATTGCCCTTTGGCTTATCTACTGCGCCCAGGGTGTTCACAAAAGTTCTGGCTCCAGTGATAGCCTTCTTAAGGTTAAGAGGAATACAAATTTATCCTTATTTGGACGATTGCCTGATTCTTGCTCAAGACAAAGACAAGCTACTTCACCATCTTCAGTATGTTATGGCAGTGTTAAGGTGCCTAGGGTATTCTGTGAACGAAATAAAGTCCAGTCTAGTACCCTCTCAGGACATGTGCTTTCTGGGTGTAAGACTGAATACAGCCTCTCAGATGGCTTTTGACCCCGGACAAGCAAAGAAATCTTACCCTTTACTTCCAACAATTGTCTCTCCTGTCCAGGCTGACTGCAAGGACAGTCCTTCAAGCCTTGGGGTTCATGTCATCTTGTATTCTGGTGCTTCCCAATGCCAAACTGCATATGAGGAAGTTACAATGGTATCTCAAAAGTGTATGGACTCAACACTGCCACGATTTGGACACTGTCATTCCGATAATACCTTGCATTCAAAAGGAATTTTTGTGGTGGGCTCAGGAATGTCACCTAAACAAGGGACTCTCTGTGACCCGACCAGAGGCGAGTCAGATCTTAACGACAGATGCCTCAGACAAGGCTTGGGGAGCACACCTCAATGGAAAATGGGTTCAAGACACGTGGCCTGCCAGACTTCAACATTTGCATATCAACATGAAGGAGGAGATAGCAGTCCAATTTGCATTGATGGCTTTCAAGGATCTACTTCAACCAGGACACGTGTTGATTCAAACAGACAACACAACTGTCATGTGGTACATCAACAAGCAAGGGGGAACCCATCCGTACCCTCTTTGCAGACAAGCTATGATTTTGTGGGAGACTGCTCTCAGTTTGCACCTCACTCTTCAGGCAAGGTTTCTGCCAGGAGCACAGAACTCCTTAGCGGATGTTTTGAGCAGACAGATGGTGGATCCCCACGAGTGGAAATTGGATCCTCATGTATTTTGTCAGTTGACAGTGCTTTGGGGGACTCCAGACATAGATCTGTTCGCTTCCCCACTAAATTTCCAGCTGCCAAAGTTTTGCACAAAGCTGTTTCATCCGAAAGCTTGGAAAGTGGATGCTCTGTCATTCAGTTGGAACAATATTCACGTCTATGCCTTTCCTCCTCTGCCTCTCCTTCCCAAGGTGCTCTTGAAGGTCAGACAGGACAAGCCCTCCACGATTCTAATAGCTCCAGATTGGCCACGTCAGCACTGGTACCCTCTGCTGAGGAGTTTAGTACGGGAGCCTCCTTGGCCTTTGCCTTCAGTTCCACACCTTTTGTCCCAGGCAGGCAATCGTTTCCTCAATGTAAGGATACAGTCCCTGCATCTGACAGCCTGGCATATTCGGTTCTAGACCCTGGAGGGTCGCAGCTTCCTCAAGTTTTGGATGTTATTTTGGAGGCCAGACGGCCTAGTACAAGGAAAGTTTATGCTGATAAATGGAGGAGATTTTTTCTTTGGAGCCAAGCAAAGAGCTTTGATGTTTCAGTACCTAATTTGAGTGTTTCTCTTCAGTATCTTACAGAATTACTAGACAAAGGTTTGTCTTTCTCCTCTGTAAAAGTTCATGCTGCAGCCATTTCTGCTCACTATGATTGTGACCCACCATTATTCTCTCATCCTTTGTTTAAGCAATTTCTTAGAGGGGCAAAGAACATAAGACCCCCACGTAGAGCTCCTACTCCTTCCTGGGATCTCAATTTTGTGTTGGAAAAACTCACTTTACCTCCTTTTGAACCTGCAGCTACATCTGAGTTGAAGTTTTTGTCTTGGAAGACTGCTTTTTTGTTGGCCATTACGTCTGCTAGAAGGGTATTTGAATTACAGGCTCTAATGGCAGTTGAGCCCTTCCTGATTTTTCATAAGGATAGGGTATCCCTACGTACTAACCTTACTTTTATGCCTAAAGTTGTTTCAAATGTGGCCTTGAACCAATCTATTCATTTGCCTACATTTTATGCTTTGGATATTCACAGGCAGTTGCGTTATTATTTGAGCAGAACTAAAGGGTTCAGACAGTCTCAACAGTTGTTTGTTTCTTTTGCTTTGGGATCTCAGGGGAAACCTGTTTCTAAGCAAACTATTTCTAAGTGGATTGGCCATTGCATTGCTTTTTGTTATTCTCATCATGGTAAGGAGATTCCGGCTGGAATCAGACCTCATTCCACTAGGGCTACTGCCACTTCTACTGCTTTTTTAAGGGGTGTAGCTACTAAAGATATCTTGGAGGCAGCTACTTGGAGTTCAGTGCACACTTTTTCTAAACATTTCCATCTCCCCCTTTATTCCAAATCTAGGGCTGGGTTTGCCACTGCAGTTTTACAGGACATGTTAGCAACTCCCAATGCTTTATAATTTTGCCATCCTCCCTTTACCTTTGCTTTGGGATTCTACCCACAGGTTATGACTGCAGCAATGTGAGATGAAGAACATAGTACAGTTTTGTACCTACCATAAATCTAGATGTTCGAAGATCCACATTGCTGCAGTCCAATTTTCCCTCCCTCCTTCCTTCCCCACTGTAGTTTGGGGTGGCTGTGTGTTTTGGATTGTAAATATTGTTTTTTAGTTATGGCCTTTCTTTTTAGGGCCTTCTGACATCTGGGGCAAGAAAGACTGGGGATATGATGTCGGTCATGCGCTTTAGTACCTAGGCGTACTGACGTCAGATCTAAGCGACCGTGACCGACGCCAGCCTAATACTTTGGGATTCGGGCCGACCGGACAGCGGACTACCCACAGGTTATGACTGCAGCAATGTGGATCTTCGAACATCTACATTTATGGTAGGTACAAAACTGTACTTTTTTGACTATGGCGCCCAGTTTGCAGTCATCTGCAAACTTTGTCAGCCATAACCCTCCTGTGTTTGCTTGTACTTCAGAAAAGTAGATGCCGAACAAGAGTGGACCCAGGACTGAGCCCTGTGGGACACCACTTGTGACAGGCTTTGAGTCTGACATGGCTCCAGCAACTCTGACCCTGTGGGTTCTGTCACTTAGCCAGTTTGCAACCCATCTTGTGATGTATGGGTTTACATTCAAGCTGATGAGTTTTTCGATGATACCCGAGTGGGGTATTGTGTCGAAGGCCTTTGCCAGGTCGAGGTAGGCTGTATGGACTGCCTTTCCCTCATCAATGGCCTTGGTGACTGTTTCGAAAAAGTCAACCAAGTTTAAAAGGCATGATCTGCCTTTGACAAAGCCAAACTGGGTTGGATCCAAAGTCTGCAAGTCCCCCATGTCTTTATTTATGAGTTCCATTATGATCCTCTCCATGGCTTTGCAGATAAGGCTTGTCAAGCTAATGGGACGGTAATTTCCAGGGTCGGTGGAGGCACCACCCTTGTGAAGTGGGACCACAGTCGCAGTGCGCCACTCCTTGGGTACGTATCCTGAGGTGATGCTAAGATTAAACAGCTGTCCTAACTGTGGGTTTAATTCTTCATTGAGTTCGTGGAGCACACAGCCGGGGACACCATCCGGTCCCATGGATGCTGTGTTTTTTGCCTTGGAGAGAGCAGTTCTCACCTGGGCGTTGGAGATGTTTGGGGGGCTACAATCCTCTGGTATAGATATCTCTCCTTTTGGGGGGGAGAAGTTTGCACTGAACCTGTCAGCCAGTATTTTGGCAATGTGTGTAGTTTCAGTAATCTTCACATCATTTTGGACTAATTCTGAGCATATCTGGGAGTTTCCTCCTAGGTTTCTAACATAGCTAAAGAAGGCCTTATGATTGTCTTTTGTGCCCTTGGCGATTTTTCTCTGTTAGCCTTGGATGGTTTTATGACAGCTCTTAGTTTTTTACTTATAATGATCAAAGGTGTCTTACCTTTCAAGGATTTTGCTCTATCTTGTAGTAGCTTCCTCCTTTTGTTGTAGAGCTTGTTTATGGCTGGGGTCCACCAGACTGGACGCTTGCCTTTGGTACAAAGAGTCTTAGTTTTGTTTGGGATTGCCTGATCCATGCAGTCCTGTAGGTGCTGGTAGAAGGCATTTGTAAGTGATTCAGCGGTTTGAGTAATGTTTACCACTGGCTCAGGGGCCTTAAAGGAGACCACACTAGTTTTTAGATGTGTGAAGTCTGCTTTTGAGAAGTTTTTCACTGTGGTCTCTCTTATTTCAGGTGGGGGCGGGATGAGGACCTCCAGCGAGATTAGTTTATGATCTGATCTCACCAGTGAGGGGTATACTTTCGGTGTTGAACATTGTGATCCCATGTTTGTGATGATGAGATCAAGTATGTTTTCTCCTCTTGTGGGGATGGTGACTAGTTGTTCCATGGCATTTGAGTTTATGAACTCCAGGAACCTTTGGGCTTGAGTAGTGTTCCCAGTCTATATTAGGGTAGTTGAAGTCACCTAATATGATGGTGTTTGGAGATACATTTATGGGAGCAAGCTTGAATACAACTTCCCAGATGGCTTGCCTAACGCCAGAGAAACTCATTTGACAACCTACTTCAAACAAGTGGCCACAAAAATCCTGCTATCTGCAAGACAAATACTGCAAGCCTTTGGGTTCATGGCCTCCTGCATTCTAATTCCATATGCAAGACTGCTTATGAGGAAACTACAGTGGTATCTAAAAAGCTTATGTTGTCAACATTCTCAAGACCAAGAAACAATGATTCCTATCATACCTTGCCTACGCCTAGAGTTCCTTTGGTGGGCAGAGGCCACCAAACAAGGGACTACCTTCCACACCACCCCCTGCAGCCCAAACTCTAACAACAGATGCACAGACTATGCATGGGGTGGCTCACCTGGCAGGGAAGTGCATTCAGGGCAAATGGAACCCAAGTCAAATGCACCTGCATATCAATCAAAAAGAAATGTTCGCTGTACAGAATGCTCTGACAGCCTTCAAGGACCACATTCTTCCAGGACAACTAATGGTAAATACGGACAATCAGGGGGGTACACATTCTTACACCCTCTGCAGACTAGCCATGGCATTGAGGAACACAGCCTTGAGCTACCAAGTGCACCTACAAGCTCAGTTCCTGCCAGGAAAATTAAATATACTGGCAGACTGACTAAGCAGAAACCTCATGGACCCACACAAGTGGAAACTGGAACCAAGGATTTTCAACATGTTGACAAGCAAATGGGGGAGCCCAGATATAGACCTGTTTGCCTCTCCCCAGAACTACAAATTGGACAAATTTTGCACAAGGACTCCCCACAAACAAGCCTAGAAAGTGGATGCTCTGGACAGATTTTGCACAAGGACTCCCCACAAACAAGTCTAGAAAGTGAATTCTCTGTCCTTCATCTGGAAAAACCTATAAGTCTATGCCTTCCCCCCTCTGCTTCTGCTTTCCAGAGTACTACTAAAAATCAAACCGGACAAACCAAGGATGATTTTGATTGTTCCAGACTGGCTGCGCCAGCACTGGTATCCCCTGCTGTGCAGTGTGTCACGGTTCTCTCCATGGCACCTGCCTCAGACTCCTTCCCTGCTGTCTCAGCAGGAGAACCAGATTCTGCACCCTCAGCTTCTAACACTGAACCTGGCAGCTTGGCTAATTACTTAATCTCTCCTTTACCATCCCTCAGCAAACCTGTGATGGATATCATTTTATAGGGCAAGGAGGCCTAGTACTAGAAAATCTTATGCTGAAAAATGGAAAAGATTCTGTGCCTGGAACCAATCTCAAGGGATGAGCACAGTAGTGCCCAATTTACCTCAGATTTTACAATACTTAACTGAGATCCTTCACAAGGGCCTGTCTTTTTCCTCCATTAAAATCCATGCCTCAGCCATTTCAGCTCATTATAACACAGAACCTCCCCTCTTCTCTCATCCACTGCTCAAGCAGTTCCTCAGAGGGGCCAAAATTTGAGACCACCCAGGAGAGCTCCAACCCCAGCCTGGGACCTTAACTTTGTCTTGGAGAAACTCACTCTACCTCCTTTCGAGCCAGCTGCTACTGCAGACTTAAAAATTTCTTTCTTGGAAAACAGCTTTCCTTTTAGCAATCCCTTCAGCTAGAAGGGTATCTGAATTACAGGCCCTTATGGTAGTGGAGCATTTCATCATCTTTCATGAGGACAGGGTGTCCTTCAGAACCAATCCATCCTTCATGCCCAAGGTGGTATCCAGTGTGGCTCCTAATCAGTCCATTCATTTGCCAACCTTCTTTCCAATCCAAATAATAAAGGGGAACGGATACTGCATTCCTTAGATATGCACAGCCAACTTAAATTCTACTTGGACAGGACAAAACCTCAAAGGAAATCTGAACAACTGCTGGTGGCATTTGCTGCAGAGGGGAAGGCTATTTCAAAGCAAACCATTTCTAAATGGATAAGCCATTGCATTCATTTCTGCTATAAGCACCATGGAAAACCTATCCCCCAGGGGATCAGACCTCACTCCACCAGGGCTGCATCTATTTCTGCAGCCTTTCTCAGAGGCGTCACTACCAGGGACATCCTAGAAGCTGCTACCTGGAGTTTTGTACATACTTTCACCAAGTATTATCATTTGTCAATTTTCTCTAAATCCAGTCTTGCAGGGCCTTATAGCTGGCCCTAATGCCATCTAAATTCCTCCTCCCAACCATTACTTTGGGAATCTACCCAAATGTAATGACTGCAACAGTGAAACACTAAGAACATAGTACAGTTGTGTACACTTAACCATAAATGTAGATGTTTGAGTGTATTCACTGTTGCAGTCCTGGTTACCCTCCCTCCAGTCCCCTAACTACTTTTGGCTATACCTCTACTTTCCTTTACTATGCTTAAAAGCCTTTTTGGTGTGTATGCTTTTTCGTTGGAGGTATATCTTTGTGCTTTTATATTTGCTTCCCATTAGGGGGGCACCTGACATCTGGGGCAAGAAAAACTGATGTAATGGCATCAGCTGCATGTTTTATACCCCTGACAACCTGACGTCCTGGAAGAAGGGACAGCGACCGACGCAGGACCCAAGACTTTGTTAATCAGGCCGACTGAGGGCTACCTGCAAGCAGATAATCCAAATGTAATGACTGCAACAGTGAATGCACTCTAACATCTACATTTTGGGTAAGTGTACACAATTGTACTTTTCTCACTCATTCTAACTGTCCATACTGCAGCTAAACAGCAAAACTATGTGACACATTTGCTCATTTTGCATATTGTCCAGTTTTTTGCCTTATATTTTTCGCCTGTTTCTTATAAAATTGTGGTTTACTGGCAAATCATTGAGGATTGAAGTCAGAAAATAATGACATAAATTTGAGTTCCAGACTTCACATCCTTCAGAAAATTCATGCTACATGAAAAACCTGTTATTCTATCAACTTTCTAAGTCTGTAAGAGCAATATTTAACAACTGTCCCTATGTTTGAGCCTTTATCCCACTTTTATTTTGTGGTTTTGTCCAGATTTGTTGCTCTAAGAAGTTGAGAGGTATGGCAAGGTTTCTGAATATTATGTCTTGAGAAGCATCATACTACTTGATTTAAAAGTTCTCTCCTGCCTCAAAGGGGGAAAGACAAGATAGACTGTGACAATTTGAGGCTGTCCATCTTGTTGTCTAGATTTACCTTTAAGGCATCAAAGTTGTTACTGTGCTTGACGTAGCGAAAGTTTGTTCCAGAGGTATAGTATATGCTAGAATATGAATTTTTCATGCTAACGTGAGATCTGATCTTAATTTATCATTTACCTTTGGGACACTGTTCCAATCCTCAGAACCACCTCAGCCATTTCATAGCTCGCACCAGCCAAAAACTCTCGAGTCAAGACTGTACCCACGATACCCCTCTCCGTATTACCTCAGATCTCATTTGCTGCACTTGTCGCAAGGCACATCAGCCATTTTTTCTTGCAGCCAAGTGAAATTTTGTTGTGTTTTTATAGTCTTAGCTCTTCTGTTTTTGTACTTGATCTATATCTGTATATATATCTATATCTGTATATATATCTATATATATCTATATATATATATATATATATATATATATATATATAATGTATATAATCTATATTATCTACCCACTTTCTTTGTCAAGTGAGTGTACTTTCCTTACCATATGGTATTCTATCCCTACCATCATTGGTAATACCTCTCCCTCTCTCTCTACCTCTTTAGGAAGCTTTAAACCTACCATTATTGGTAGTTTTCTTTTCCTTGTGTGTGTCGTGTGTTGTCTGTTGTCCTAGTTTTTTGGTGTCTGTCAACATGGCTGAGAAATCTAAAGGCACTAGTGGCTTCAAACAATGCCAGGATTGTGGATGGAAGATGCCCAATTACGATGGGCATTCTTCCTGTGTGTAGGACTGCACACACCTGTGGTAGCCAAGGTAGATGAAAAAAGCCAGACTGTGAAATTTTCATGTTAAGTGCTTTCGGTCCCTTGAGTTGTAACTTCATCCGAACAAAGAACGCTTAAAATGAATCACTTTTATATAAAAATCACATTACTGTTCAATTAAAAACAACCAATCAAAACTCAGAACCACTTGACACTTAAATTATTAACAACAATTAGAAACAGTATAATAGAAACAGTATAATGCCTTAGTTTACAATGGAATAAATGGAACAGGCTTCATTAATTCCAGGGAACACTATAACATTCAATAAAACTTGCCATTTAATTCACGCAGCTCGAGGTGTTCTTTTGTTATCTTCCCTTGAGGATCCTATTTAACCTGTTAAATCAGTAAAAAACTTAAATAGTGGTCATTAAAACTAGCTGTATGCTTATATAAAGCATTTGTCTTTCTCTCTCCTTCTTAATATCTGAAAGGTGTTCACATATACGTTTACTACATTTCTGGGTGGTCTTGCCTGCTTTTATCACAGAAATACACACACCAGAGAGCAGATGAGGATGGTCAGTGTCACTAGTGGCTCATCTCTTGGTTATGAAGGAAATGTGAGCACCTGGCAAAAACCTACATGGAAATAACTGAGGAGTGCAAACTGCAAATAAAGCGCCCTAGCATACCAAAGATGGTGCCAATGAAAACTGTTATTGTTTCTATGTTTTCAAATGGCCAATGTATTTGAAGTGGTAGAATGTGCTGATGCTGCTATTGTTGAAGAATGTCATATACTGAACCTCACAGTACAGTATGGCTTTAATCTTATCTTTTCTCTCTGCTAGCAATTATAGGTGAGGTTTGGTAGTTGTGGAACCATACAGTATCGGCTATTGCTGCGCTTTTGACTTCTCAGCCCCAGAATAAAATCGACTTCCTAGTCTTAACCTATTTAACGTTTACTTTTTTGGCTTGTTGTACTTTTTGAAAAGATGCCATTTAAGTGATCTATTTTAAAGGCTGTCTTTGGTCTGGGTCTGTTTTTGCTGTTGCTAGTACTGTCTGCTTTGTTTTCCATAGTGGCAGCATGACTGCATCATGGACTAATACGTCTTTCTTTTATGAGTTCACTGCATTTACTGCTGTTAATGATGTAACCTGTGTTGCTACCATTTATGCTTGCAAATTTATCATTCATAATTCTTCATATGTACATTTAATGTGGGAGGTATGCCACAGGAAGTGATATGCATTACTAAAGAATTATTTGTCACTGGTGACCAATTTACTGTATAATGCAGCACAATGCTGATTGCAGAAAATTTTCCTTTTACATCACTAGTATCCTGTTGTTGCTTGACCCTTTGTCTTCCTCCAGGTCCATTGTTTCTAAATATTTGCAGGTCACCAATTCCTTTGGTACTTCTGCAGTGGTGGTGCTGCGGTAGCATTGTCGCCTCACAGTAAGACGCTGTCCTGTTTGATTTTTGTTGACGATTGCTTGTTTGATGTATATTTATTTGAGCTTCAATAAATATGGATTACACACTCAGCTAAAGCGTCTTCTGTGTGGAGACGTGTGAATGGGTGTACTGCACTGTTAGTAATGGAAAATGAATCCAAACACCTGAAGTGGGAATGGAACCTCAAACCTGCTGATCTTCTAGCATCAAAATGTGTTGAGTCACTGACACTGCCAGGATAGGTAAATGTCACCACTATGCCAGTGGCTGGGTGAGCAGACCTTTCCTGCATTGCCTATTTATGTATACAGTGGGAATGAACATGAGTGACTGTAAATGGGCTCCATGCTAACGACTGCATGTTAACACATGGATATACAGTAGAACCTCCATAGTTGATCACTTCCTTAAATTGACCTACTTTTCATAGACCGGACATGTACCACATGTGCTCAATGAAAGACTGACATCTCTATATTGACTACCTCTGTAAGTTATATCTTGACCACTTGGACTGTGACACAATATTAATTTACCCTCTATAGCTTGACCGGTTGAGTCCACTCTACACCAAGGGATAGAAGGTGTGGGGTTTGCCCCTTAGTTGTATTTTTTTCTTTAGTACAAGTTCTTTTTTCATGTTTTATTATTACCACGTGTTGGATTAGGCCTAACGCCCTATTGCTTATGTGTTGCTGAAGATTTTTTCAGCGTGAAGGACTGGTCTGAATTGTAGGTACATCCTACAATTACTGAACAATTTTACAGTTAATTGAGACATGATCGCCCAAAGGAAAGAACTCAAATAGCTGATATTGAAGGAAAAGGTAAATCTTCTATTTTCTGGAAAGCAGCAACCAAAGAAAGATGGCAGAACATTTTGGTGTTACCAAGATCACAATTAGCAACATCCAAAAACCTAAACATGAGTACTTGGAGAGATATGGTCAGGAAAGCAGAGACCTACAGTGGAAAAGGAGGAAAACTTCCCTTGAAATCAGTAAAGCCACATTAAGCTGGCTCAAACAAATGAGGGTAGTTAATGCCTGAATCTTCAGGCCGATGATCCAAGAAGTTGCTAAAAAATTTGCACAGGAATTCGGGGTGGCAGATTTCCAAGCATCAAGTGGTTGACTCGAGAAATTTAAACTGCGACACAAGATTTACCAGAAAGTCTTGTGTGGTGAATCCGATGAAGTTCCAGTAGAAGTTGTGTAAGAGTTCATCAAAATGTTCCTGGACTTCACCAGAGGCTTCAAAGATGACATCTTTAATGCTGATGAGTGTGGACTCTCAAGATGATGCTTGACAGGAACCTTGTCATGAAGGGTGACAAATGTAAGAGAAGAGTTGAACCGTTTCCAAATAACGTTTCACAGTTCTGTTTTATGCTAGCTCAGCTGGAGAGAAACTAAAGCCCTTGGTGGTTGGTAAATCGGCAAAGCTACGTGCATTCAAGAACCTGAAGCCCAAAGACCTCCCCATCACTTGGAGATCAAACAAATGTGCATGGATAACTGGTGGCCTATTTGAGGAGTGGGTAAGTGGTATCGACTAATGAAGAAGAACTGCAGACAACTGCCCTGGCCACCCACAGGTGAATCATCTCATAAATGTGACACTGAAATTTCTGCTTCCAAACACGACCTCAAAAATCCATCCTCTTGACCAAGGTATCATCCAAGCATTTAAAATGCACTACCGAGCCCAGCTCCTGCAGTGAGTCATTACTAAAACACAAACCTGTGGTCTGCCTATGGAAGCAACTTCATCCGCTGCATTAGTTAACACTCTGGTATCATTTCTGGCTGAACTTTATTCCAAGCAGAACTTATCCAGAGGACAGCTTCCAAAGTGTTTCAAGAAAGTTAGATTTGTCACAACCCAAGAGCACGATGTTTTGGCCCCATCAGACAGTCCATCTCCCATAGCAGAATTTGAAGGAGTAGATTTTGAAGGTTTTGTTGCAATGGATGATGAGGCGACAACTTGTAATGAACCTCATCCAGAAGCAAATGTCCAGGCGATATTGACCGAAGTACAGACCAGTGTAAAAGTGCATGAAGCAACTGATTAAGTGGAAGAAGCAAGTGAGGATGACACAGAAATTGCAGACACTCCAAAACAAGAGGATGTTGGGCATCTGATAATGCAGCTGAAGTCATTTGCTGTGGAAAAATGCCCAGGTGTACTGAGTGGTGTAGCCAGCATCCAGAGTGCTTTCTCCACTTACCTTTATAAGAAGAATAAGAAACAGACCAAGACTGACTTTCTCTTTTCAGAAAGAATGATTAAACCATGAGAAAATAGTAAATGTATTGATTTAATACAATACTGTGTGTATCATTTTGTGTTTTGATTATGTATGATTTCATATATTCTCTAATAAAAGCTGTGCAAGAAAGTAAAGTACCTGTACATATCAGTACAGTAGGTCTAGTTCCTTATGTTGACCATTTTGATACTGTCCCTTGGGTGGTCAACTTACAGAGGTTCTATTGTAATTTCAGATACAGTGGGTCCACTGTATACAATGTACACACCCCTGTTAAATGCTAGGTTTTTGTGATCTAAAAAATGAGACCCCAGTAAATCATTTCTTTTCCCACCTTTAATGTGACCTGTAACCTGTACAATTCAATTGAAATGCAAACAAATCTGTTGGGGGAAAAATATAAAAAATAAAAAAACGACCCAGAAGCTGGTTGCATAAGTGTGCACACCCTTAAACTAATACTTTGTTGAAGCACCTTTTGATTTAATTACAGCATTCAGCCTTCTTTGGTAGGAGTCTATCAATATGGCACATCTTGACTTGGCAATATTTGCCCACTCCTCCTTGCAAAAGCATTCCATATCTGTCAGATTACGAGGGCATCTCTTGTGCACAGCCCTCTTCAGGTCGCCCCACAGATTTTCTATTGGAATTAGGCCTGGGCTGTCGGTGGGCCATTCCAAAACTTTAATTTTCTTTTGGTGAAGCCATTCTTTTATTGATTTGGATATATGCATGGGGTCATTGTCATGTTGAAAGGTGAAATTCCTCTTTATCTTTCTACCAAATGTCTGAAAGTTTGGGGCCAAAAGTGACTGGTATTTGGAACTGTTCATAATTCCCTCCACCTTGACTAAAACCCCAGTTCCAGCTGAAGAAATGCAACCCAAAGCATGATACTGCCACCACCTTGCTTCACCATGGGGATGGTGTTCTTTTGGAGATGCAAAGTACTTTTGCGCCAAACCTACCTTTTGGAATTGTGGCCAAAAAGTTCAGCCTTGGTCTCATCAGACCATAACAGATTTTCCCACATGCTTTTGGGATACTTGATGTTGATGTATTGTTTTGCAAATTTTAGCCAGTCCTGGATGTTTCTGTGTAAGAAAAGGCTTCTGTCTTGCAACCCTACCCCATAGTTCAGACATAGGGAGAATACGTGAGATTGTCAACATGTAGTACACAACCAGTACTTGCCAGAAATTCCTGCAACTCCTTCAGTGTTGCTGTAGGTCTCTTGGCAGCCTCCCTAACCAGTTTTCATCTTGTCTTTTCATCAATTTTGGAGGGATGTCCAGTTCTTTGCAACGTCACTTGTCTCATATTTTCTCCACTATTTGATGAATGTCTTCATGGTGTTCCATGGTATATCCAACGCCATGGAAATTTTTTTGTACCCTTCTCCTGGCTAATGCCTTTTGATAATGAGAGCCCTTTGATGCTTTGTAAGCTCTCTGTGAACCATGGCTTTTGCTGTAGCAGGCAACTGAGTAAATGTCAGGAAAATCCTATTAGGACAGCTGAACTTATTTGGAGTTAATCAGAGTCTCTTTAATTGATGGCAGGTGTGTACCCAAGAAGACTAAATGTTGTAATTAAATCAAAAGGTGCTTCAACAAAGTATTAATTTAAGGGTGTGCACACTTGCGCAACAAGCTTATTGTACATTTTTTTATTTTTTATATTTTCCCCTAACAGATTTGTTTGTTTTTCAGTTGAATTGTACAGGTTATAGGTGGGAAAAGTTTTGCAATGATTTATTGTGGTCTCATTTTTTTTAGATTGCAAAAAGATGGCATTTTAGCAGTGTGTACACTTTTTCTATCCACTAACTATAGAAAGTGTCCCAGGAATTGCATCCCCTTGGCTATCAGATGTAATGTGCCAAAAGATAACTCTAGTACTACAGGGATAAACATATCACATATATGAAACATTACTTTGGATACAAGGTTGACATTAGGTATGATGGAACAGGTGGATGCTTAAGGCTTGGGCATGTGATTAATAGGATGAAGCAATGATGAGAAAAAAGGGTACTTGCGTATTATCGCAACCAGATTTTTGTGATAATACCATTTGCTTCCCGGTGTGTGAATGTAACCAGAAATGTATGCAGAATTACAGTGGCAATGTTAACTTTATGAAAAGACATTGTTTAGGCAGGAAGAACAGTGTACAGTTTAAAAAATGACTGTTTGAAGTTATGCCGTTTCCCGACATCATGTCACTCATGATACACCCGCGACTGAACAATCCACAAGTATGCGGCCCTAAAACATCCAGAAAACATCCACAAATATGCTGCTCAAAACATCCACAAGTATGCTGTCCAAACCATCCAGAAAACATTCAAAACAGTAACTATCTATCTATCTGAAAACAAAAAAATCATCCGGTACTGTCAGATGCTCCATACACGTTTATCTTGCACCTAACAGCACATGTAATATTACGTTTAGCCTCTGTTGTACATGCACTTTATCTATTTGTTCTTCTCTTTAACTTAAATTCTTTTCAAATGTTTGTAAAATAAAGCCAATAATTTACCCCCAAAATTTGCTGCTCTTGATATCTTATTCTCTGAAAAAAATGTATTGTCAACTTTGGAATAATCATACTTGCAGTACGGCAGCAGTTCAACCAAACATTTCCCAGGTGTTCTCGTTTCATTTCCAGCAGAATGACAGCAGTGTAACCAGTTTTGATGTACGCAAACAGGATTCACATTTCCACGTTAATTTTGCTTATGAATTTGTTAAAAAAAAATAGGTTGTATCCATAGAAAACATCAAATTCAACCTTAACTTTACTCCCACAATCCGTTTTTGGGCCAACAAGCATATTACCGCAACCGTGAAAATCTGGTTGCGATAATACGCAAGAACCAAAAAAAGTGTTTTCATTTTCTGCACTTTCTTTTGCTTTGTTGTTGACTGTTAAGACATGTATTGGTTTACACTACTTTTCTTGAAGTTTGTTGCACTACCCCTGTAGGCAAGAAACAATTTGTTAGAACAGTTTGTTAGAATGGGTTTGTACAGATTTAAGACTGTAACTTGAGCATGAGAGGAAAACCTATATTTTATAATGCAGGTGTTTAAAAACCATTTGCAGAGCCACTTTTCTGAGGTGTTGAATATATCTAAGGTGACTGGTTAAAGACTAAGGTGACTGGTTAAAGAAAGTAGCAATTTGATGTGTTCATGTGTAAGGGCAGTGTAATTTTCATTAAGCAGTACTAGCTTGAAGTTCCTTATATCACTGTGGTAACATCAGATAGAATTCTTGAAGTCCCTGGCTTTGTCAGTTGTAACTCCTATGGAGTTGTTTATATTGGCATGTGCACTGTGTGTCCTGCGTTTTACGTAGGAATGACTACAAGGAGTTTAGGGACACGTATAAAGGAACATTTGTACAGTATAAAAACTGAAGATCAGACTAATGCTTTATACAAACATTCTGTTTGTTCTTCTTTTAAAAAAATTATTTTTTCTGTTAGAAATTTGTAAACCAGACATAAGGGCAGGTGATTTCAAAAATGATTTAGAGCAGAGAGAGACACTCTGGCAGATTAGGTTAAAATCAGATAAAACCCCAGGTTTAAATGAAACTATTAATGTTAAATGTTTTTTAAAGTATTGTAAACTTGTTGTTTTGGACTTTGTGAACTAATTCGTTTACCTCCTCTTGGTATTTTTGTTTTTATTTGTTTTTTGGCTTTACTGAATTTACTCGTTTTACATAGCCCTGCTATGGCGGAGGTAGCTGATGATACTTTGCTTAATGTGACTGTTCATTCTACACCTACATCGGGGGTAGACAATGTGAACAATTTACTTATAGCCACTTTGGTTGACATTCAAAGCTCTCTAAAATTTCTAGTAGCTAAAGCTAGTGAACCTGATATTGCAGTGCAAGCTTCTAGTCTGGTCGGGACTTTTCAAGAGTTGGAAACGGTGATTGATTTGGGCAGCCCTATGGAAACGGAGAATGAGCGTGGAGCAAAGAAACAGCGTTTGCCATTTCGCGCTCTTGGTAGCGGAAGTGCTAGCTGTGAGCACTTACTAAGTCGAGGGGATAATCCATTCAGGAAATCTGGTCGGTGTTTCTATGAATTAAACAACGAACAATTTAATAATCAACGGGAGCAACTTTTGAAATTGCTCAAAAGGTACAAATCGCTTGATTTAGAGAATTGCTATTTCTCCCACTGTATTGAACTTGGTATTGTGCCGAAAGGGCTGAGGTTTTTCAAATGCCCCAACGGTGTTGGTTTGGGTCATCCGTTATTTGAAGCCTTAGTGACGTTTTTCAACGAAGCAGGTTTGCGCTTTCTTAAACTGTTAATTGACAACAATATTTATAAAATGGGCTTGCTTAAGGATGAAATTACCAACATTGAAGCTTACGTTTAAAGGTAAGCTTACAGCTGATAACTGTTTGAAAAATACACTAAAATTATCGCAGGAAGTCAATCAGCATTCAGCTGAAGTGACTAATAGAAAACAGCTAAAATTAAAGTGTGACATTGTCTCCTACCAGAACACGTCTGCATATGATAATTTTGCCTTGAATTATCGAGGCAACAACACCAAAGGGCAAGGGGCTAACATTAGTAACAAGCGCGCATATAGCGCTGTTGTTTCTGTACCTACAGCTGACAATTGTGTTTTTGGGCCTCACAGGTCTGACAAAGATCATATTTCGGACATTCCAACTGTGGCACCTGCTTTGTCAGCCGATAAGATTTTGCCTGATAATAACAAAGATAGTGTTGTTTTAGAAAGAAATCAACAAGAATCTGTTGTTGGTAATTCTTCCAATAAAATTGACAAGGACAAAACTTGTAGAAGTAAGACAAGCACCATTTTTTCTGATTCTTCTGTTTCTTCCCTTAATAAAAAGAATCAGTTTATTAACAATAACAAAACAACGGTGCTGACTAGAAGCTGGACTTTTTTGGGGTCCAATTCGTCGGGGGACGAAGCTTGAATGAGCAAATGCACAGCTTTAGTGTTATCAGTTTGACCAAATATGTTTTTGCTGACATTGAGTTGAAAGTTTTAAAATATGGGTTAAATTTTGTTCCTAACAATAGAGCAAATTACAGCAGAACTGTTATTGATATTAAAAAATTTGCTAGGAAGTTGAATTTATTTTATTTGATGCATGATTTGCCAGAAAATAACAAAGGTTTGATTAAGCCTTCTAGCTACACACCTAGATTACATCATACCATTAAAGTGTTTGAAGAACTTTGTATTGAAGATATCAATAATTTATTAGGAACCAAACTTTACGTTCCTGATAATTTAAGTTCTGATGAGAGGAAAGCATTGAAAGTTCTACAAGTCCTGACTAGTAAATTTAGATTTATGAAGAGCGACAAAGGATCCAATATAGTTATTATGGACCAAGAAGTATATAAAACTAATATGTTAAAAATGTTAAATAATATTGTTGAATATGAACAGGTTACACTTTGAGATTTACAAATGTTTTCGCATGATACACTCTCATTTATATGAAGCACTTATGTCAGGAGATATTAATTTTGAACTACACGAATTTTGTGTAGTACAGGAGCCAAAAATAGGGGTGATTTTTGGGATCCCAAAAACTCACAAGGACTTGAATAATCCCCCATTTAGACCTATAGTCTCTTCACCACATTCTATTACTGAGGGAGTTTCTTTAGTCATAGATGCTGTTTTGGGGCCTTTATTAGTCAATGAACCATCTTATGTCAAAGATTCATGGCACTTTTTGGATAAATTAAAATTTTTTTCTGAAAGTGGAGTTATTGATCCAGACAAACATATTATTTTTACCATAGATGTAATTTCATTGTACACCTGTATTCCGCATGATGAGGGTGTTGAAGCAATACGCAGTTTTTTATTCAAAGAGATATTTCACTAGTAACGTTATTTCTACAATTTGTAGATTGTTAGAAATTATTTTATATAATAATTTATTTTTGTTTGATAACAGTTATTACAAACAAAAAAGAGGTGTCGCCATGGGCTGCACCTGCCTATGCGAATTTGGTCATGGCTTGGTGGGAGCTTGAATGCATTCCCGTATTAATGAATAAGTTTCATATTGATTTTTACTGTAGGTTTATTGATTTAATTTTCATCATTGAAGGTAATGTTGACACTGTTGAAGCCTTTATCTCAGACGTAAATTTACAACCTGGTTATTTAAAATTTACCAAAGGTGATATGGGTTTGACAGTTAATTTTTTCGACATTCATTTTTGGTGGGACATAACAGACCATAGATTCCACAGTAAGATTTATAGGAAGGAAACATTCACCAACGGGTATTTGCATTATCAAAGTGGCCATCCCAAATATACTATTAGGAACATAGCTAGGCAACAGTACATCAGAGCTAGTTACATGACTACTAAAGAACAAGATTTGGTTCTAGAATTTCAATTTATTGCCAATGTTTTTGCAAAGAGGTTATGATGAATATTTGTTAATTGATAGTGGCAATGAGATCTTTAATAAAAGTTTAACGCATTTTCCAGCTATACTTAATATATCATCCAAAACAAAATTTGTTGGCCATTGTGAACAGCAACCCAGGAGAATTAATTCTAATTTAGTGTGTTCTCTCGAAATGAGTGGTGACAGTAACCGTGTCAGATCTGTGCTTGAAAAGAATTGGAGGGTTATTCAAGGAAATTCTGATATAGTTCGTGTTGTTGGAACTAAACCGTGTTTTGTGTTTCGCAGTAATTATAATATCAAAAAAATATTGGAACGTATTGTTCCAAATGAGAATTCCATAGTAACTAGAAAGAAAGGCGTGCACTGTTGCCATCAATGTAAAATCTGTAGATATATTTCTGAAGGACCCTATATCACTGTGGTAACATCAGATAGAATTCTTGAAGTCCCTGGCTTTGTCAATTGTAACTCCTATGGAGTTGTTTATATTGGCATGTGCACTGTGTGTCCTGCGTTTTACGTAGGAATGACTACAAGGAGTTTAGGGACACGTATAAAGGAACATTTGTACAGTATAAAAACGGAAGATCAGACTAATGCTTTATACAAACCTTCTGTTTGTTCTTCTTTTAAAAAATTTATTTTTTCTGTTTTAGAAATTTGTAAACCAGACATGAGGGCAGGTGATTTCAAAAATTATTTAGAGCAAAGAGAGACACTCTGGCAGATTAGGTTAAAATCAGATAAAACCCCAGGTTTAAATGAAACTATTAATGTTAAATGTTTTTTAAAGTATCGTAAACTTGTTGTTTTGGACTTTGTGAACTAATTCGTTTACCTCCTCTTGGTATTTTTGTTTTTATTTGTTTTTTGGCTTTACTGAATTTACTAGCTTGAAGTTCACTGTGGTCTGAGAACCCCCCCCCCCCCACACACACACACAAATTATTTATCTTGATTTTCTATAGTGTACTACTTTATCAGCAATACTGTAGATGTTCATCGTGCATACAGCTGCAGTCATAACAGATGGGTTCTCCTGCCGTTAGGCGGGTCCTCGGCCGGCCGAATTCCCGACGTCGGTTGTCGTCGCTTCTTCACTGACCACAGTGCGACAGGGGTATTAAGGAACCAGCCATCGCCATTTTCTTCAGTCTTTCTTGCCGCGCGGTGCCCGAAGCAGAAGCAGTTCGCAAGTGCCGGTCGGCCAGCTCCTGAGATTACGAAAATTTGGAAACCGAAGTCTTCTTAAAAGCTAAGTACCCCATTGGGGAAACTTTTCTTGCCTCAGACCGATGTCAGACAAAGTTAATAATTGTATTTCTTGTGGGAAGCAAATACCACATAAGGATTTCCAGACCAAGACGTCTCGGTCTGTCGCTTTTGTGCTACATTCAACAAACGCGCTATTAAGCGTCGGGCGGAGTTCGCCCAGCATTATTTTGGAAAAGCATTTAACTATACTATGTCATCGGATACTCCGACTCCAGTTTTGTCTAAAAAATGCAAAGACAAGGACCGACACACGAGGTCCGCGGCCTCTACCGACACCACGCCAAAGCCGACTAAATGTGGTCCGGTTCTCAGCGAGGCGCCTACGCAGCCCCCGACTACCGACGACACTTCTTTGACGGTGTCTCCTGTGCCCGAGGTCACAGGCTCCTCGGCCCACACCCCGACTACAGATACTGAAGCCACTCTTGGCGTTGAAACTCAGAATGTGGACAGGTCCACCTCCACTCAAGGTGTCTTCAGACCTTCCTCTTCTTTCTCCATCAAGGCTTTCACAAAGTCTAAAGCAACCATGCACTCCAAGAGACCAGCTACACAGGGCCCATCTCCAGGCCCCATGCCTAAGAAACAGATGCTTAAAATTGCTGAGGATGTAATTACTCTTATCAGAGGTTCTCAGCCCTCACCAGACAAAAGGCCCAGAGTGGAGGAAGATTCCCCCTCCTCTGATCAGGGCTCCATTATTTCAGAGCATTCTGATGATCAGGAACATTCTTGCTCCCCTTTTGAAGACTCTGATGCGGAGGAGTCCATCCCTTCTGTCCCCCAGAGGATTACTCATTTGGGGAAACTTTGCATACCTTAAGGGAACACTTCCACTGGGAAGGCCAAGATTATTCAGATTCCAAGAAAAGGCTCAGGGAATCTCTCTTGCTACCTCAGCACAGGCCTCTGGCTATACCTCCTGTCTTGGACATCCTAGATGATGTTTACTCGGAGGCTTGCCTTAACCCGGACTCTCTACCTCCAGCCCCAGTTACTACTGACTCGCACCAGTTTCTATACAAAAGCCATGCTGCTGACCCAGAAACCATCTCACAGGGCCCCAAGGGAGCTGAGGCCTCCATTGCTAAAAATCCACTACCTTCCGAGAGAGACTCCAGATCCTTAGAAAGGTGGGGAAAAAAGGTATATACCTCGGCTACCTTATCCATGAGGGCCTTAAACTGTCAGTTTCATATGCTAAAATACCAACAGTTTTTGTTATCACAATTGAAAAGTAAAATGTCACAACCTGAACAACCAGACTTGAAGGAGTTGCAGGATTTGATGCATAGTGCAGAACAAGTGGGTAAGAATACCTTACAATGTGGTTTTGATGCTCTAGAGGCCTCATGTAGAGCTGCTGTTACAGGATCAGTCATACATAGGCATGCCTGGCTCAAGGAACAAGCCTTGCCTGATCATGTCAAAGCTAAATTACTAGACGCCCCTCTTCAAAAGGATGTACTATTTGGTGTTAATGATGAGGAGGTGTTAAGGAAAATGGAGGAAAAGGTTAAATCAATGCAAACTGTGAAAGAATTTCTACAGGTACAACCCCCACATTTTAGTAGAAATTGGCCTTCCAAAAACTGGTCCTTTCCTGCCACGGACAGACCCCAAAGAGGCAGATACAGGCACCCGAGGGGCAGAGGACAATCCCAAGGATCGTTTAGAGGCAGACAATGGCAAGCTCCTACACAAAGAGGTGGTTAGGATAACTCGCAATCTTTCAGAAAGCAAACCCAATGACTTTCCCCTTTGCATGCCAACCAAGTCTCAAATGGCAGCCCCCTTAGGAGGAAAGCTGGCATTATTTTCAAAAAATTGGCATATTGTTACAAAGGACAAATGGATCCTGGACATTATAAACAGAGGCTACAAATTCCATTTTCACACCCTTCCAAAAATGAGAGGCATGCCAAACCTGCCACACAATCAAAGGGCAGAGGCACAAAGGCAAATTACAGATCTCATAACTTTTTTTAACTTCTCTCTCCTTCCAGATGTTCATTCCAGTCATGAAGAAAGCAAGTAGTTAGAATTGCTACTTACTTTTTAGTGTCTCAGAAGAGAGTGCGAGTAAGCTGTTTGTGACTGTGCCATTTTATCCACGTGATTTTTTGTTTTGTTTAGGGGAAACTCCACCTTCTCTTACAGTTCAACTCAACTCTTGGGTTGCTTTTCTCTTTATAACATGGTTTCAGTATTGTGTAGGTACCAGAAACCTGCTTGTAATTTAGAAAACTTGAATTTCCTTGCCTTGTAATCAAAGGAAGGGAAAGCCCACCATTCATGATTTTGAACAGCAGCATGTTTTTCATTGGCCAACGAATCCTAAACAACTGACGTCAACATTAAAACCGACAGTTCCGTCTGGTTTGCCTACTCTTTTTGATACTAACACGCCCACAAGTTTCAGTGAAACTGTTCGTGATTCAGATGGCTTCCACTCAATGGATGTTGCTTTTTCTTCGTCTCAAACTGCACAAACCAACTTAACTAGTAATGGTGCGAGTTCCCCTGAGGTGCCAACTGCTAATTCCAACCAAACTTCTGCTGATATTGTTAATGACCGGCTTTTTTTTTTTTTTATCACCAAGGAAAATTCAGTTGAAACTTCCAATACAAATGCAAAAACTGCATTGAGAGAGGAGCAAAAACTGCATTGAGAGAGGAGCAGCAGCAGAGAAAGAAGTTATCAGCAAGAATGGACTGCAGTAACTACCCGAACACAGGTGAGACCTCTGGTAGGACACTTAATAAGAACGGGCCCTATTACAAAGAGCAAAACCAGCAGCAAATAAATACATTTGGTTCTAATGTATCGAATATATCTAAACCTATTTTAACTACTGAAGAATTAAAACTGTTGAATAAAGATCTAACATTTGTACCTTCAGCACAAGGAGCAATTAATGAGTTATTGAGCGAATTACATTTATTTGTGTGTAATATTGAGCTAAAATTGTTATACAAGACCACTGGTACTGATAATTTACCTTTGGCAAGAACGAGTACATTTGTTCCTAACAGCACACCCCTTAGTGTTTTATGAATTACGTGAAGAAGTGTATGATAAATATTTTAATAATAAAGTAGATTGTTTTTATAATCTGTCACAGGGTAAAAGACTAGCTTTAGTAAATCTTTGTAATAGTAATGATGTAATTAAGCTGACAATGGTGGTTAGGTAGTGATTATGGATAGAGAACAATATTTTCAATGGGTGCATGTTTTTTTATCTGATACTGCTACATTTAAGCCTATCTCTTTTTTGCAGTTGAATATGATTGTTTATAAGGTGACAGCACATTTATATGATCTGCTTATGGGTAGTTCAGTAATGCCAGAGATCTGTAATTTATATGCATCTTACCCAGTAATACCTGTAATTTACGGTTTACCCAAGATGCATAAAAAATGCAAGTTCCACTCATGAGACCTGTAGTATCTGGTAGTCAGTGGATTACAGCAGCAACATCTAAGTCTTTGGAGAATGAACTACATGATTTACTAAAGTATAGTCCGTTATATAAAGGATTCCAATGATGATGTGCTCACCTTATATGAATGGTCTACTAAAAATAAGAATAGTAATAAGGATAATGTTACTTGGATGTTTGTGACTTTGGACATTTAGATATAACAGTAAATAAGGATCTAATGTTGTGGGGGTACAATTTATGAGAGTTTTTGACAAAATATATTTTTCTCCTCCTAAAATTGCAGCAATATGTTTGATGCTTGCGATAGTTTTGGAAAATAATGTGTTCTTATTTGATGGTCAGCTATATCATCAACAATTAGTGGTGGCTATGGGAACCCCTGTGGCAAATACCTATACCAGCCTTGTTCTTGCTAATTGGGAAAGGCATTTTATGTATGACTATTACAAATTAAAGAACTTTCAAAGACCCATGGCTAATGTAAACATTTTGTTGACTACACTTTTATTATTTGGTCAAGTGATGCACAGGAATTGAGAAGTTATGTTGATTATTTGCAGACCATTACTGATTGTTTAACTTTTGATTTAATGTTTTCTGATACTAAAATTGAGATGTTCTTCATGTTTCACTGTTGCAGTCATCACACTAGGGTTATCTGCCTGCAGGTAGCCCTCAGTCGGCCCGAATACCAGAGTCTTGTGATTTCTGCATCTGATGCTATCGCCTCTTCCATGATGTCAGGTCATCAGGGGTATAAAACATGCAGTCGACGCCATAACATCAGTCTTTCTTGCCGAGAAGTAGCCCAAAGCAGTTGGCAAGTGCTGGTTGGCCGCAACCTGAAATTTTCATTTTTCGAGTGTCAAACCTGAAGTCTTCTAAAGCTAAGTACCCTGTTGGGGATTCTTTTTTCTTGCTCTAACCAATGTCAGAAAAAGTTAACAATTGTCTTGCCTGTGGAAAGCAAATACCTCCGAGATTTTCATTCTTACTGCATCACCTGCTTAGGCCCAGACCACAACGTCCCTCGCTGTCGGTTTTGTGCCTTGTTTAATGCCCGAACCATTCGCCATCTGGCTATTTTTGTAGCTAAATTCTTTTGGTCTCGTTCTCTGTATTCCGAAATGGCTTTGGTAAGCCATCTGACTTCCGATTTTCTGAAAAGCACAGACAGAGACAGACCGCATAGGTCAAAAACTGCCGACGACGCTTCTGTTAAGCTAGTCGCCAGTCCGCCGGTACTCAGTGAGGCACCTTTGCAGCCCCTGATGCCCGCTTCTATAGATTCACAGACCTCTGCTGAGACCCATTCGGAGTCCGGTATGCTGCGAGATGCTTCTTCGACTGTAGAACCTGCGGATGTCTCTACCTTTGGGTCCGGAGCCGCTGTGCAGGCACCAGCTTCTGAGGGTGTATTCCGATCTACCGATATTCATGTTAAACTGACAACTTCATTTTCAACTAAAACTACTGAGTTTCTCAGGCCCAGAGTTCGCAGTACGCCTAGAAAACCGACGTCCAAAGTGCATGCTTAAGCTCCCATGCCACAAAAACAAATGCTTAGAATGGCTGAAGACCTTATTACTCTAATTGGGGGAAGCCAACCTTCCCCTGCTAAAAGACAAAGAATTGAATTTCCTTCCAATTCTACAGACCAGGAGTCCGATGACTCTGACTCTTCTGATTACCAGGACATACCCTTATCTACCTAATGAGGATTCAGATGCAGAGGAATCCATTCCCTGTGCCTTCCCCTCCAGAGGATTTTTCTTTTAGTGAAACCTTGCATACCTTAAGAGAGCATTTCCACTGGGAATGCCAGGACTATCCTCAGTCCAACAAGAGACTCAGGGAATTTTTAGATTTGCCTCAGCACAGGCCTCTAGTTCTACCCCCTGTCCTGGATATTGTATATAATGTCTTCATGGAGGCCAGTCTTACTCATGACACTTTACCACCAGCTCCTAGAAAACCTGACAGGTACTACAGAGTACCCGACTCTCTCAAATTTCTCTCTAAGAATCCTACTACTGCGGATCCAGAGACCATTTCACAGGGACCTAAAGGTATTAAGGCTACTACAGCCAAAAACCCTACCCCTTCGGATAGGGATTCTAGAGCTTTAGACAGATTGGGTAAGAAGGTATATACCTCTGCAACTCTTGCCATCAGGGCTTTGAATTGCCAGTTTCACATGTTAAAGTGCCAGCAACATATTATGGAACTAATTAAACAAAAAATGGTGTTGCTTCCAGATTGTGCAGAAAATAAGGATTTACAAGAGTTAATGTATTCTGCAAGCCAAGTTAGTAAACATACTTTGCAGTGTGAGTTTGATGCCTTAGAAACATCTTGCAGGGCTGCTGTCACAGGGTCTGTACTGAGAAGGCATGCTTGGCTGAAGGAACAAGTCTTGCCAGACCATGTCAAAGCAAAATTACTAGATGCTCCATTAAATCAGGATCGTTTGTTTGGCACAAAAGCAGAAGTTCTTAAAAAGGTGGTAGAAAAAGCTAAATCTATGCAAATGGTCAAAGATTTATTGCAGGTGCAGCCACCTAGATTAAGTAGGCATTGGCCTTCAAAAAAACTGGTCCTTGCCAGTCTCTCTCAGGCCTTCTCAGTCCAAACCCAGGGGAAACAGACCACCAAGACTACAGTCTCAGGGTATGCAGTGATCTAAACAATGGAGTGTTTTCATCTCAAAACCAGGGAGTGGTAAGCCACCCCCTTATGGAAAAAGTTCACAATGACTTTCCAAATATCCTTCCCAGCCATGCCCAAGTACTTGCACCCCTAGGAGGAAAACCTGCCCTTCATGCAAAAAACTGGATGTCCATTACTAAGGACTGATGGGTTCTAAACGTTGTATCCCAGGGATACAGATTCTACTTCCACTCACTGCCAACCCCAAGCGGGTTGCCAGACCTTCCTCCAAACCAGTGGGCAGAGGCTCAAAAGCAAGTACTTTCCCTTCTCCATATTAGGGTTATTCAACATGTTCCAGTAGAACAAAGGGGGACAGGGTTTCTACTCCAGACAGTTGGTGCCCAGAAAAGAGAGTTCTTGGTGCCCTATCCTGGATCTGTCAATTCTCAACACCTTTCTGGTGGTCCCAAAATTCAAAATGCTTACACTGCAACAGCTGCTTCCTATGCTAGCCAAGGATGCCTGGTTAGTCACCCTAGACTTAAAAGAAGTTTATCTGCACATTCCCCATAAGGGAGTCTTGCAGAAAATATCTACGTTTCAGGGCAGGCTGTATGCACTACCAGTTCTCTGAACTTCCTTTTGGCTTATCTACTGTGCCCAGAGTATTCACAAAGTGCCTGGCTCCAGCCATTGCATACTGCAGGCAGAGGAATATTCAAATTTACCCATAGTTGGACAGTTGCCTGATTCAGGCGGACAGTCAGGAATTGCTACTTCAGCACCTGGCATTTGTAAAAAGACTTCTAACTTCACCGGGATACACCATCAACTAAAAGAAATCACAACTGGTGCCCAGCCAACAAATTGTATTCCTGAGAGCAAGCTTGAACACAACTTCCCAGAATCATTCCTCACTCCAGAAAAGCAGGTCCATTTGACAAACTATTTCAAACTAATGGCCACCAAAACCCAGCTATCTGCAAGGAAAATACTGCAAGCCCTAGAGTTCATGGCCTCATGCATTCTGCTAATTCCATATGCGAGACTGCATATAAGGAACTTCAACGAAACTTAAAAAGTCCCTGGTGTCAACATTCTCAGGACCTGGAAACAGTGATGCCTATCATATCTTGTCTAAGGGCAGAGTTCCTTTGGTGGGCAGAAGCATGCAACCACAACAAGGGACTTCCTTTCACTCAACCCCTCGCAACCCAAACCCTGACAACAGACTCATCAGACTATGTATGGGGGGCTCACATGGCAGGCAAATGGAACCCAGAACAAATTCCCCTGCATATCAATCAAAAAGAGATGCTAGCTGTACAGAATGCATTGACAGCCTTCAAATACCTTATCCTTCCAGGACAGCTCCTGATAGTCAGACAACACCACAGTTATGTGGTACATAAGCAAGCATGGGGGAACCCATTCTTACCAACTCTGCAGGTTAGCCATGGTTCTGTGGAACAGCCTTGAGCAACCAAGTGCACCTACAAGCTCAATTCCTGCCAGGCAAGCAAAATTCACTGGCAGACTTGAGCAGACATCTACTGGACCCTCACGAGTGGAAACTGGAACCCAACTCATTCAAACTTCTAACCCAGAGGTGGGAAACACCGGAGGTGGACCTTTTTGCCTCCCCCCAAAACCACCAATTGAGCAAAGTTTGCACCAGGAACCCTCACAGCACAGCCTGGAAGATGGATGCCCTATCCTTTACATGGGAAAATCTCTCCATTTATGCCTTTCCTCCTCTGCCCCTCCTCTCAGAAGTAAAACTCAAGATCAAACAGGACAGGCCAAGGGCAATCCTTATTGCACAAGACTGGCCACACCAGCATTAGTACCCACTCCTATGCAGTCTGACAGCAGTACCACCCTGGCACCTATATCAGACCCCTTCCCTTGCTGTCGCAGCAGGAGGGACAGAGTTTTGCATCCACAGCTCCAAACCCTAAACCTTGCAGCCTGGCTTATCCCCTGAATACACCACCAGCATCCCTCAGCTAACAAGTGCTGGAACTTCTTGAGGCCAGAAGGCCTAGTACTAAGAAATCCTATGCTGAAAAGTGAAAAAGATATTGTTCTTGGAGTCAGTCTCAAGGAAAGGACACAGCTGTGCCCACCCTACATCAAATCCTTGATTACCTAGCAGAGCTGCTCCACAGAGGCCTATCCTTCTCGTCCATTAAGATTCATTCCTCTGCCATCTCAGCTCATTATAATACTGAGCCATCTCTCTTTTCTCACCCTCTCATCAAACAGTTCCTGAGAGGAGCTAACAATTTAAGGCCCCATAGGAGAGTTCCAACCCCGGCCTGGGACCTTAACTTTGTACTGGAGAAGCTCACACTTCCCCCTTTTGAACATGCTGCTTCAGCAGAGTTAAAATTCCTCTCTTGGAAAACAGCCTTGCTTCTAGCTATTACTTCAGCAAGAAGAGTGTCTGAGTTACAGGCACTAATGGCGGTGGAGCCCTTCATTATTTCCATGCTGACAGGGTTTCCCTCAGGACTAACCCATCGTTTATGACCAAGGTGGTATCCAGTGTGGCTTTAAACCAAGAGAACAAGATTCTTCCCAAATCTTGTTGGTGGCTACCTTTTGACTCAGACAGCATTGGTTCCCTCTTCTGCGCTTAGCCAAGGCCAGTCTTCACAAGTTACCTCACAGGGTGGACCTACTTGCACAAAACAAGTAGTCTGTCATCCATCCCCACTTGTTCACTCTTCAACTGACACTGTAGATGATAGGGTTTGAGCCCTTTAAGGCACTTTTTTTTTTCTTCTGAAGATGTGCTTTGCATTTCTGCAGGAGGCCAGGAAACCCACTACCAGGAACTCTCATTTGTCCAAATGGAAGAGATTTTCTGTTTGGTGTCTTGCTCGCAACCTGGATTCACTTTCTTTGGAAGTTCCTTTGGCTGTCTTTTATTGTGTGAATTGCTCCATGATGGGTTGGCATATTTCTGCTTGTCTGCCTCTGACTCCTCCTTAGGCTTTTAGATTTGAGATCAAACAATTCCTTAAAGATACCCTTCATATTAGGCCTCCCAGGAGGCTTAGTCCACCTTCCTTGGACCTTTATTCTGTCATTGAAAATTTAACGCTGGTTCTTTTTGCTCCTGCAGTTTCAGGTTCCTTACAACATTGTACTTGGAAGGCAGTTCTTTTGGCGTTTACTTCAGCTAGAAGGGTGTCTGAGCTTCAGGCCCTTATAGCTGTACCTCCTTTTTTTAAATTTTTCATAGGGTTAGGGTGTCTGTCTGTACTAATCTTTCTTTTATGTCCAGAGTGGTAAACAAGTTGTCCCTTTCCTCATTTTCCCACTTTTTTCTCTTATCCGCAGTCTGCTTGTGAGAAGGTTCTTCACACCTTGGATTTGCATAGACGACTCAGATATTTAGATAAAACTAAAGGCATTTGTGAATCTGAGCAACTTTTTGTTTCCTTTCATCCTAGGTCTTTAGGTTTGGCTATTTCTAAACAAACTTTTTTTTTGGATGTTTAACGCCATTTTTCTGTTGTTCATGGGGAAAATCTATTCAAAAGGGGTTTTAATTCTTAGTCGGACTTTCCTGGTAAACAAAAATAAGTAAACGAACAATGGAAGTAATGAGGCCAAAGCTCCAGGCTCACATGTATGAAGTCCTGATGTTCCCATTTCCAGTTTAATGGGCAGCGGTTGACATTGTCTCCTTACAACAAAAGGTTTTCCGGTTAGATTCTCAGCTGAGGTGCTGTCTGTGTTGAGTTTGCATGGGGTGCTTCAGTTTCCTCCCACATTCCAAGGACATGCAGCTGGAGCATTTCTCCACTGGCATTCACTGAAAATGGGCTCTGTCCCAGTCAGACTTTCCTGGTAAAGAAGTACTAAATAAAAATAAATTGAAATCGTGCTATTGAAACTCTGAAAAGGCCACTTGTAAATTTCAGTCCATACATAATAGACACACAATCCGGGACTGAGTACACATGAGGCAGAGGATAGTTAAGCTACCAAGCAGAGAGAGAAACACTGACACAAGGGAATCAAACATGCCATGTTTTCATCAGTTTATTAACCTTTTGAGTCTTTGATTTTTGGCATTCATGTATTATGTATGTTAATTTAGTAAACAGTGCTGATAAGGAAAACAATTGACATATATAGATCCCCACCATATGGAAAATATCTCATATAATTCCTCTACATAAAGGGGGCTCTTCTACTGAGCTCTCCAACTTTCGCCCTATTGCTTTACTCACCCCATTAGCTAAGATTATGGAAAGATGCATACACAAACAATTTCTCAACTACCTTCTTCAAAACAAACTTCTAGCTGACTGTCAACATGGTTTCAGGCCTTTCCATAGCACTACAACTGCCCTCCTTTCCTTCTCTGACTCCATAAATAATAATCAAAACAGTAATTGTTTCACCTCAGCTCTATTCATAGACCTATCAAAAGCCTTTGATATGGTTAACCATGATATACTTCTTCACAAACTCAACCTCTTTTCTCTTAGCTCACATTCTGTACAGTGGTTTAGGAGCTATCTCGATAACAGGCAACAAGCAGTGCTTTGGGATAACAACCTATCGTGCTTAATCCCAGTAAATATTGGTGTTCCACAAGGATCAGTCTTAGGTCCCCTTCTTTTCTCATTATTTATTAACAACCTACACTTGAATGTGCCACAAGCTATCTGCATTCAATATGCTGACGACTCTACTCTGATCTGCACTGCTAAAAATGTTTCCTCCCTCCAGTCCATCACCCAGTTTTCCAAAACGTTGAAAAATGGTTTATGCAACACTGCCTCCTCCTTAACCCCCAAAAAACTAAGCTTCTTCTCTTTAGTCCTACCAATAAATCTCCCGCACCATTCTTCACTATCTCCTCAAATAATTCTACCTGTATTAACCCAGATATGACCACTTGACTATTAGGTGTAACCATTAACAACCGTCTTAACTTTGATGACCATATTAACACTACTATTAAAGCTGTTAATAAAAAAGTTGGGATGCTCTACAGAATTAAACCCTTCCTTACCCCAGTAGCGAGAAAAAACATTGCTCAGACCCACCTTATCTCCACCCTTTTTTATGCCTCAGCTATATACACTAACTTATCTAAAAACAACATTACCAAACTCTCTACCTGCTATAATAGTATAGCAAGATTCATTACTGCTACTCCCCTCAGAACTCACCACTGTCTCAACCTCAAACAACTAAATTGGCTAGAACTAAATAACCACTTACTCTACCAACAATTACTCATCATTCATAAGACCCTTTACTACCCTGATGATACTCCTAGCCTGACAAAACTAATTTCACCTTATAAAAACCTAGCCACACTTCGCTCTGCCAATAAACTCCTAATATCTGTAACTAAATCATACAATAAAGCTGGTGACGCATTATTTTCAAATTCCATAGGTAAAAACTGGAATCAACTTCCTCAAGAAATAACTAATCAAGACTCTACTACTCTTTTCAAAAAACATATCAAAGAACATCTTAAAACTCAATGGCTATGTCCTTGTACTAACCCCGACTGAAATCATGTCTCCACACACCTAATCTTCCTCCCCTTCCCTTACTGAGCTCCTAACTTACACTTTTAATTGTTGAGAGTCACATCTTACAATTATGCCTTACTAATAATCTTTTTTTCTCCCCTTGTAACTTATTATTGCATTGTTCCTTCTGTTTTATTAGTCTAACTACAGTACTATGCTTTTATTTATTTATTTTTTATCTCTACTTTTAAGTATTTAGATTTTTTTGCAATTTCTCTTTTTTACCTTGTATATTTTTGTGCATATTAATTTTTTGTGATATATCATTGTTGCTTGCCTGTACTGGAGCTTTTCTCCCCGGGCCTCTACTGTAAACGGATACATGTCCAGCTAGACTAGCCCAATCAACAAATGTAAAATAAAATAAATAAAAAATAAATATGAAATGAATGATAAGACTGAAAGCACTACACAAAGACCAGACAAGATGTGGATGAACTGTATGAAATACAGGAGTTAATGTGATGTAGCAGTGGGAAAAACAATGGGAGAAAATGGGCTGGCAAACTACACTGCAAAGCTTCTTATAAATGTTAAATGCATTATCAACGTACCATACTTCCTATAGCTGTGCCACTGCAGAGAACATAGATGATGAGCAGACATTCTTGCATTAGTGCTGTGTATTAACACTGTACAAGGGAAATGCAGACATGTGTAACATGTTTTGAATGGAGCATCTTTGTTTGATAGCCACTTTGTGCTTATCCTGTTGGCAGTGTTCAGTGGTCAGCCAAACAGTTGTACTGAAAATGCTTAATGTGTGGCAGTGCTAATGTATGTTTTCAAAAAAAGTGTCAGTTCTGTTATACAATACAATGAAATTCCATTTGAAAAACTAATGCACTTGCATTAAAATATAGACAGACATCTATTATTCATCAAATTACAGCTAATCTTAGTCTTCAACATGTGCTGATTGAGGTAAAAAAAAAAAAAAAAAAACTGCACGTGTCAGAAGTGTAGTGGGCCATACAAATAGGCATTATCTGATGTTGTCCTTCTCATTCTTCCTCAACTTGTTGGTTAAGGATCTGACCTCTGATCCCATTCTGCTACATATCTCAGACTTACAGATCCAACTCTTGAGGTCCTCATTTTACCCATAATTCTCCAGCTAGTCTACAGTACCTCAGATCTCATTTGCTGCCATCTTGCACAGACACAGATCCTCTCAAAGAAGACTTTTGTTAAATATGTTGAACATTTATGATAAGTTTTCTTCAGGAATCTTGTTAAATTGATCATCTGTATATTCTCCCTCTTTATTTAATGTTCAGAGTTTCTACCCATCAGTAATTTCTTTTTCTTCTCCCTTTTTCTTCTTTGGGTAATTTTTGTTGTGTACAATTGTTCGTGCCTCTTCTCTTTTACTTATTTCCTATCCTTTTTAGGGTAACTGCCTCTACCATTGTTGATGTATTTTTTTTCAGTTAAAAAAATCTCCTGTTTAGCTGTCTTATCGGACATCTGACATCTGGTGCTTCAAAGACTCCCAGAACTCACTCACCTGACTTTGTGATAGATCCGGTGTATCCTTAGATCTATTGCCCCTTCCTGCAAACTACTCTGATGAAACATTCTGGACCACAATGCACTACCTCTTCGGTCAGATCCACCAGAAGTCTCTCTCAAGCTGAAATGGATAGGGTGATGAAGTTTCTCTGAGATCGGATTCAGATGGCGTTATCCCATCTCTGTCTCCCATTGGATCTTTGAACCTCCCTTCCACATCCCATACAGTAATATCTCCTCCTCTGGTCCGTCCCATGGCTTCTGAGCCCTCTGATGCAAGAGTCCTGAGAGAATTTGTGTTTGAGCCAGTTTGACTCTGACAGTTTCTCTGACTGCTGCTGCTCCCATCCCCTCTGATCAGGATGAGTTTGGGAGCCAAGCATTGGCATTTGGTCCAGGGGATTTGGATCTACTCTGATATTTTCAAAGCCATCCATGCCCCTTGAAACCTTGGTGCTAGATAGCTTGGGTTCAGCTCCCTCCTTGAGGCATGGATTGGGACAGGATTGAGGCTTTTATGCTGAGGAAGTCTTGGCCTTGATGTGGCCGCCCATGGAACCTTGGTGCTAGATAGCTTGGGTTCGGCTCCCTCCTTGAGGCATAGATTGGGACAAGGTTGGGGCCTATATGCTGCGGAAGTCTTGGCTCTGATGTGGCTGCCCATGGCTTCTCCTAGTCCGTGTGCTTTCAAAGTAGTGGAGAGGGTTTTCTGTCATCCAAGAGACCCGATCTCTCTCGCTTCCTTGGATCCTACATCTATTTTTCCGGTGGTTCTGAGCTCTGATCCATTCAGGCCTTTTCTACAGGGACAGCCAGTGCCAAGTAGTGTCCAGACAGTTGCCTTAGAGGAACTTCCCCTCTCTTCGGACACCTCTCCAGTGCATCCCACTGGGGAAGTTCCTCGTAAGAGAATGTGCAAAAGGAGGCACATAGATTCCCATTTGGAATCTCTCACCGAGAATACTGACTTCATCGAAGGGGAAGAGTTCCCATATCACCACCTGACAATGTCTTATTCGGAGACATTTTGGAGATCCTTAAGCCGAAAATGTATTTGGTCCTCAATTACCCCCTCCCCAGAGGAATCAGTATTGTTGGAAGCTTTTTGTCCTTGCTTATCTACATCTTGGGTGACTTCCCTGCCTGATGAGCTTATTGACCTTGTCTTTCACCAAGCATGGAAGAAACCAGACTCTGAATCAATTCCGCGTCATCCAGACAAGATTTTGGCACTGTCAGAAGACACTCCTTTGGAGAAAAGGAGCCCCTGGCAGCCACAAAAAAAAAAAAAAAGAGCTAGCTGAAAAGAGCTCCTCTAGCCATCCCCCAACAGAGAATTGAGGGCATTTGACAGATTTGGAAAGTGCATTTTGCTTCAGTGACCTTTGCTTTGAAGTCCCTGAATTATTTAGTGCTCTTTACAAGAGTGCAGAGGGATTTGATCAAGGAGCGCTTCAAATCCCTCCAAATCCATATCTGTGGAAGACTATAAGAGGTCATCTTCACAATTGGGCACTGTCTTATCCATTTCCAGTGTGTCCATAAAGTTAATGTCCCATGCTGCAGAGGGTACCTCTTGACTACTGGTGCAGGCATTACTGTATGGAGACATGTCTGGATGTGGCTATGTGACTCTGTAGAGCCTTTCAAGTCTTCTTTCATCAGTGCTCCTTTTGATGGAACATCCTTGTTTGGCCCTTCTGTTGAAGAAACGCTGTCCTGTTGTGAAAAGGAAGGAAAGATTCTGTCTGCCATACTGATTCGCTTTTCTACCTCCCCAATGATCCTATTCATGAAATCAAATAGGGGGCAAGAAAATGGTTCCAGAAATCCCAGGGATCTTTCCAGGATTCAAGTGGGGACAATTCCTCCAGAGGCATAGTGTGGGTTTCCAGTGGAAGATGCCATCCTCATGGCAGAGGAAGTGCATGCAAAACCAAGGTTTCAGAGATTCTTTTTCTAATAGACCCTTTCAGCACTCCTGAAGGGTTGCCAGACTGCTCACCTCCGGAGGCAGTTGGGGGGGAATCCTTGTCCTTGCACCCAAATGCCTGGGCTGTTATAACAAAAGATTTTTGGTTGTTGAAAATTATACCCCAGAGTTTATTTCATTCCATTTTTTCCAGACTCCTCCATTCAAAAGAAGAAAGCTTCTCGATGTTCCACCCAGTCAGAGAGAAGCTGCAGCTCAAGAGGTTGAGAAGCTGCTGGACGAAAGAGTCATCCTGGAAACCCCACCAGACCAGAGAGGATTCAGAACTTACTCAAGGTTCTTTTTAGTCTCGAAGAAAGCAGGAAGAGTCCTGAGACCAAGTTTGAATCTGAGCAACGTGAATGGTCCTGGTTCAGTCCATCCTGCCCTTTTTTGCACAAGAATGATTGGATGTGCTCAGTCGATCTTCAGCATATGTACTATCACGTCAAGATGAACAGAGGCTCCTGAAGACTTCTGGACTTTCGGTTGGGATCCAGCTATTACCAGTTCAGAGCTGTGCCATTTGGTCTCACCACAGCTTCCATGGTGTTTTACCAATTGTATGGCAGTGGTAGCAGCTCACCTGAGACTGCTAGGATTCTGAGTGCTTCCTTATTTAGATGGCTGGCTCCTCACCACCCCAAACAAGTACCTCTTAGAACAGTAATAGAAAAAGTAAAATCAGCACCATGACACTCGCTAAAACAAAAACTTTTTTAAAAGTAGCAGTAGTAAGTCAATACTTTTGCCAGGTAAGCTTCTTCAGGCAAAGTGTGAGTGAAGGAGAACAAAGCATATAAATACACACCTGAATTAATTAAAATCATGTGGTCAGCAGATTTGAAGTAACATGCACTTTAACAGAACTAGTGTAGAAGCATTGGAAAATAGTGCTTTAGTGCACTGGTGCAAAGTAGTTTACATTTAAAAGACATTTGTAATGTCAAACAGTGAAAATACAAACACTCACGTATTGCTTAAAAGAAATATTGTATGATTTTATTATGTTTCACCTTTAGAAGTAGTTTAATTGTAAAATTATCATTTAAACCAGGGGTTAGTTGTGCCTTGAAGCATATGATCCATTTATTTTCTAATACTTCTGTATAGTTTTTAATGTCTCCTCCTGTAACATTTTCTGGAACAATTTGTAATATGAAAAAATTAATTTATGTGAAGTATTAGTATCTTTAGCATGCTTGTAAAGTGCATTTGTATTTGCTTGTTTCCTTATATCAGAGAGATGCTCACAGATCCTATCTGTAAGTCTTCTATTAATATAGAAGGCAATGCATGAATTACAAACTGCCATATGTATGATATTCTCAGTGTTGTATGTTCCATAGGTCCTCAGTTGAAAGTATTTTTGTTTAACTGGATGAGTAAAGCATGTTTCAGTATAAATGTACTTACAAAATTGGCAATTGTTTCATTTATGAGTTCCTTTTTGGTTGTAATTAATTTATTAATATATTTTTCTTGCACTTTATAGCACAAAATGTTTTTAAGATTGTTAGATCTATATCCAAAGCTAAGATGTTCAATTGTTATGTCTTTAAAAGCTGGAACGTACTGTAGCATAAGCCAATGTTTCTCAATGATTTTTTGTATTTTATTTATGTTGGAATCATATGTAAAATGCATCTAAACTGTGCAAAATCCTTTATGGTATTGGATGCATCTTTTTGACTACACTATTTTTCTGAGGAGGAGTATTTTTTTTTTTAGTTTGTATGTTTCTTTTTAACCTATCTGCAACTTGCTCATTATCCTCCGTTTAAAAAATCTTTAGCCAGGTTTTCAAGTTGCATATCCATATTCCCTTGGTTTGTATTTAACCTAGCTACTCTTGAAAATTGGTTTCTGACTTTATTGTTAAAAATGTGTGGAGGGTGCATACTTTATGTAGATGTGTTTTTCTTGACAGCTTTTTGTAAAGTGTGGTTTCTATTTTTCAGTACCTTTATATAGCTGTATATCTCGAAAGTCTATCTGAGAAAAGTGAATAGTATGTTTAAACGTCAGAAAGTTGGTTGTTGAATGCAAGTATGATAAAAATTCATTAAATAATGTCAGAGCCTTTCCATATTAAAAGAAGGTCATCTACAAAATGTCTAGAAAACATAATATGAAAAACATTATTCCTTTCTGATAAAATGAAATCCAGCTCCCATTTGTTCTTAACCAAGTTGGCATAACTATTAGCCATGGGAGTTCCCGTGGCTACACCTTTACATTCCTTATAAATATTTTCATGAAAAAAAAAAAACACATTATTGACAAGAACCATCTCAGTAAGCACACAAAAGGCATTTGTTTCAGTTGCAGAATATAGTGCTTTAGATGTCATAAATTCATGTAAGTGTTCTATCCCTGTTTCGTTAGGTATAGAGTTAAATAGGGCATCAACATCTAGGGGGGAAAATAATCACTCGTATCATTTGTTTTTGTCCATAAGTACAAATGCTCTAAAAATTCTGGTGTGTCCTTAACAGTCATAGTAGAGAGACCAAGGGCAGGTTTAAATTTGTTTTCAAGGTAATAGGAAATAGATGAAATTATAGGCATCTAGAGGAGGATTTTAGTGACCTCTCAATTTTTGGTATACTTTATGTTGTAGGTATGATTGCAGTAAGTACATGAAAAAATTGTAAGGCATCAAGTGGTAATTCTTCATTGAGATGCTTATCATAAACCATGCTATTAACCTGCCTGATAGTCATTGTTAAGAATGAAGTTAAATGCATTAAATATTAATTTGTATTCAACATATCATGCATTTTTGAATCATAGAATTGTCTATCAAGGCTCACAACACTTCCACCTTTGTCTGTTGGTTTGATGGCATTTTCTGTATTGGCAGAAAGTGTTTGTATTGCCGCATGTTGCTTAGTTGTAAGATTATAAAAATGACAAAGCTGCTATAATAGGGTTATTTATCAGTATAAAAGTACAGCTTCTATTAAGTTTGTTATTCTCTTCTGAATTAAGACCAAATCATTGTTTTAAGTTAATATTCCTAGTAAGTAATCTAAAATCTGTAATAATGTCTGATGTTTGAAATATCACTTAAATGGGCTGGGATAAAAGTAAGTCCCTTGTTAAGTAATGCAATTTCATCATCATTTAGTTTGTACTTGGATAAGTTAAAAACAATGTCACTTAACTTTTCGTTTGGCTCCCGGTATGCATTCTCTGTTCCGTGTCTTTTTCTGCTGTGGCATTGGTTTTTGGAAAGAATACGTTTCTCCTTCAAAATTTTTAGTTTTTAATGGTCTCCTAGAGCAGTCAAGAAACTATTTGCTCCAGCTTTGTCAAACACTAGGCATTATAGTCAATATCTCCAAACTGAAGCTACAACCGGTACAGAGTCACCAACAGATCTAGTCCACGTTTGGCCATCTGGTCTCCTTTACACCTGTCCCTTGTTTCCTCTGTTTCCAGAATTCTTACATAAAGCCAGTTGGTTGAAGAGCTCAGTTATTCTCATTGCCTCCTTTTGGCCTTGCCAGGTGTGGTTTCCTTTCCTTGGTCTCATCTTCATTATCCTCCATGGATACTGTACCCCAGTCCAGACCTTCTTTTGTATCTCTCTCGGATGAAACATCCCAGTATTCAAGGCCTCAAACTAATCACATGGTTTCTCCAATTCCGTTAATAGCTAGACAGCCCAGACTTTCCACCTCGGTTCGATGTATAATTTTATCTTTTCAGTAAACTTCTACTAGGAATATTTACAGGAGTAGATGGAAAAGATTCTCAGTTTAGGCCCTTAAAAGGAAAATTGACCTTTTTACTGCTCCTATTCTGTACTGAAGTTTTTATCTTCTCTTTTTTTAGGAACGTGCTAGTTTTTCCACAGAGTACAATTGGCTACATATCTAATTTTTATTCGGGAGAAAAAGCTTTTTGTTTAGCTTCTTCCAAGTTATGCAAGGCTTTTGTAAAGGGCATTGTCTTACTAGTGTCTCCAGTGAAAGATCCTGTGATTTGACAGGTGTACTTAAAGGATTATCACAACATTTTGAGCTGTCCTGTCAGCCAAAATTGATTTAAAACTTTTGTCTTGGAAAACTGCATTTATTTTATTAATTGGCAAGGAGAATTTCTGACTTCCAGGTTCTGTCAACCTAGTCTCCTTACATTGTTTTTCACAGATTTACTTTACGAACCAATCCATCTTTCCTACCCAAAGTAGCCTTTGAATCAAATATCAGTCAATCAATTCATCTGCCTGTCTTCTTTCCTAAATTTTCAAATTACAGTACATGCATCTTTTAGATGTACATAGACAACTACATTTCTGTTTACACAGGACTAAGGATTTCAGGAAAACAGTCCAGTTGTTTTCATTCTCACTGAACAGATTGGGATCACCAGTTTCTAAAGTCACCATGGCCAAATGGATTACTGATTGGTATTACCTGTGTATATATTCAACAAGGCCTCTCCCTATCAAAACCTCCTAAAGCACATTCAACCAGATCCATGATCTGATCTAGAACTTCTACTGATGACATTTCTGCAGCAGCTGCATCGTTTAGTGCTTATACCTTTATTGCTAATTAGATTTGACTGCTAAAAGCAGAGCTGCGTTTGGTTCGGCATTTCTCTGGAATATTACTCTGGAATATCATTCCACGAGGGCCACTCAAGATTCATGTAATGGGACTCTAACCCATACCATAGCCGGCCTTAGGCATAGGCCAACTAGGCAGCCTCCTAGGGCGCCACTCTAGCAGGGGTGCTTTTACAGTATTTATTTGGTATAGGTAGACCAGGATAAGGGGCACCAGGTGGTGTGGTAGGGGGCACCATGGAGCCCTTTTGCCTAGGGCAACAGTAGACCTAAAGCCGCTCCTGACCCATACATTGAAGAGTGAAAAGGACATCATCAAATATTAAAATTATGTACTCGTCATAACTATGCATCTGTGTTATCATTTTTCATTGTTCAACTCTCTACCCTCCTTCCCCCTTCCTGTTACCTTCTGGAGTGATCTCATGGATTTTTTGGGGCCATTAGTTCCAGGTTTGAGCCCCATTTTACTGTTGCTTTTCTTTCTTCTATGTAATCTTTAATATATATGTATGGGGGGGCAAACTTGATACAAGATATTGTAGACTAGCTGAGGCATTATGGGTAGAGGGAGGAGCAAGAGAGTTGGATCTGCAAGTCTGACCAGTGCAGCAGCATTGGATATGTAACCCATGCTTTGAGGAAGAATGAAAATGGACAACACAGATGCATAGTGATGGTGAGTACATAACTTTAATTTATAGACTGACAACTGGGGTTTGCCAGGGGTATAGTGACAAACTACCGGCTGGTCAGAGCCCTCTTTAGTAGCAGTGAGCATTGCTAAAGTACCTACGCACATCATTTCACATGAAATGATTACAGAACTGCTTGGCAGACAGTAAACTGGGGAAACCATGAAAAAGGCAAAACGTACACATATTTAAAACAAAATTTAGACTACTTGAGCAAGAGAATGTCATAGAGTGTAATATGGTATAGTCAGCAGTGGGCAAGTGGGCCGAAATTGAAGTGGAGCAGGAAAAGACATTGCAGAAAGGAGATGTTTTGTATGTTAAACACACTGCTACTGCAGGGGTCTATATTATCTTGTCGAAAGATGTGTTCAGTGAACACATCTTCATTGACAAGTAAACAGCGAACTCTGTAATCGCCGAATGGCTATATCAGGGAATTTTTTCCCCAGGGGAAAAAAGCGCTTGGCCATCAGGGATTTGCCCTTTTCCCCACTGTAGTGCAATCTTGGAGTTGGTATATTTAGTTAGGGGGGAGTGGGGGGGGGGGCTGTATGTATGGTTTGAACATTTGTTTTTTTGTTAGGCCAAGTGCTTTTTTCCCCTTGGGGAAAAAATCGCTGATGTGGCCTTTCCGATTTGAAGACATGTTCGCTGAACACTTCTTTTGACAAGATAATATAGACCCCTACTGCAGTTATGACTGGGGGAAAAATCATTATAGAAGAGATTAGCATGCAGTGGAAAGCTATGAATTTCTTTTGATAGTTACTCTAACCCTTCGCCACCATAGCTAATAACACACTAAGGAAACCGCATAGAAACAGTACAGTGATAGTTGTGATGTGTACTGAAAAAAGTGAACATAAGGATAAAAGAATAGGTTCATACAAAGTTGCTGTGTTTGCAGTCCAGAAAACCATTGAGTCTAGCCCAAAAAGCACTGCCTGGTTAAGTGACTTCCATAAGGTCGCATAGTTGGAAAATGGAAAGATTCAAACCATGTACTCTTAGGACTAGAAGAAGAAATTTATTCCCCTGCAGTTACTGCCAGACATCACAAGTTCAGTTAGTGGAGCAGTAATGAGTTGCTGTATGCCTCAGCCTGTTAATTGTTGTAACCTTCAAGAGTGCAGTAGTTTCTAAGTCTTACAGAGCCCTGAGCATACGCAGTACATGAGGCGTTACTAAGAAGTCAGTTATGCTGAAGAATGATTGTGTTGTTAATTAACAAATCAGCTGATGAGCAGAATAACATTAAAATAAGGAAATGTATGGCTAGAAGACATCGGAATCGAAAGCTGGTAATATTTGGCTGTAGAATTGCAGAACAGCATAGTAAGGAGAAAAAATCATTAGTTATAAAACAAATGCAAGTGCTAAAGAATTTCCTACAGTATTCAGCACCTCCCCCCCCCAAACAAAACTTTTTACTGTATTCTTAATCTACAAACCTGACAAATTGATAATAGAAATGTGATCTTCCTGTACTTTAACAAATTGATATATCAGTCAAATAACAAGAAAATATAATGCCATAAGACATCTGTGCCTCAGAAAAAAATAGTTATGCAAAGTTAAGGAATAGAAAGTTGGTCATATTTTGTTGTAGAATTAGAAAGTGGGGAGAGCATGACATTACTTATAAAACTAAAATAAAGCATTTTCTGCAATGTTCAGGCAAATATATAAATGAATGATGGAAACAGGAGCGGCCTTAGGTCAACTGGTGCCATAGGCAAAAGGGCTCCACGGCCCCCCCCCCACCACACCACCCAGTGCCCCCATCCTGGTCTACCTGCACCAAATAAATACTAGAAAAGTGCCCCTACTAGAGCGACGTCCTAGGCGGCCGCCTAGTTGGCCTATGCCTAAGGCCGGCTATGGATTGAAAATAAAAATCTTCCCAATGCTGGAACTGGGGAATGGAATTACTTTCAAATAATTTCCTTTTCAGTAGCAATGTTCACTTATCACATTAACCTCAAGGATCCCTGAGTGCTGTGACAGTTTGACACCTCAGGGAAAAGTGTGGGGGGAGGGGACTTGCCAGTTCATCTTGGACTGCATAAAATACTTTGAACCAAGGCTTGAAATTTAGCTACTTTTTTGCTTGTAGCTCTAGAACTCCCTGGTATACTGTAAAACAAGTTTTGAGATGCACACAGAGGGTGATTCAAGAAATAAACAAAGCAGTCCTGTTACAGGAGGTATATAAGATGACGATGACTGACAATAATCCCATTATGTCATTCGCATGGGAATGCACTACTACTTCCTTATGTCTAGCCTGACTCATATAATGCAAACTTGAAAAGTATTATGGGAAAGAGAGAGGATTCAAGGAAAACAAGATCACTTTGATGTGTCAGGCCCCATTGGCAGCTATTTTGTGTGTGTGTGTGTGTGTGTGGGGGGGGGGGGGGGGGGCATTACAATTCTGTAAGAAGCACTTGGAGGGATTTTTGAGGTGTTAAAATAATTTCAAATAGATTTCTTTAATTCTAAGGTGGAGTTTTCCTATAAATAACACAGATGAGGTATACATAGGTGATGGTTAGTGTTAATAAATCCTTCAGTAGCTTTCAGCTTTTTCATTTTCACTTTATTTCATACCAAAGATCATAAAGGTCTTGCCATTTTCTATGTTTCTGTTCCTGTTTCAGAAAACAACACTAGAATACACATAATGTATGAACTTCTAGTGACTAACATGTTACTCAAGCTTTTTGGTTAGTGGGAACCCTCCGTTGGATGCTAAGTGAAAGATTTTAGGTACAGTACTTAAATATCCACATTTCCTTCTTAATGGTGAAAAATCTTGAAAACAGTGCCATTGTGGAAGTGTGTGCATTTCAGATGCTTTGTATGACAACTACATGTCAGACATATGCACTGTGGGGGAGGGGAGAGAGAGCGAGTCTGTGTGTATGTGTGTGCGTTAGCACTTTAGAGAAGTTTTAGAGGATGCGGGTATGGCCTGTCATCAAATTAAAAGTTCTCCCTGCCTGTTACATTACTGTTGGTTTTCATTTAGCAGAGACTATAACAGCTTAAAAGACTGCTCTGACATTAAATCAAAATGCAATCAATACATAGGGAGACTGGTTTAATTCAGTGAAGGAACTTCACAAAGTTAAAATTCGTAATTTGTTAGTATAAACAGCAGTTCTTGTAAGGTAGCTATTTTGGTAAAAAAAATGTGAATTTGTAATAATGGCCAGTTCACAGTGAAGTTTTCATATCTTTGATTCTGAAGAAAATGTAAATCTGTTAAAAAGCACAGACACTACTTTTACAAGACCGTTCAAGTAACCAGTGGTCCACAGCGCTATCACTGTAAGTAAATGGAGGAAAAAACACTTGGTTATGTTCATAGGTTCATACTAGGCTATCTGCCCTAGGGCATTTATAAGCCTAGCCAGAGTGTTTGGCTTTCTTCCCCCATTTTAAATTAATTTTGCTATGCCCTTTTTCTAGGTTAGTATACTGTGCCTCTGTCTAACAGTGAGACAGAAGTGATACCCGGGGTAAACCTACGATCTCCCATCCACTCAAGATTCCTCTTGAAGAGAGTCAATGAGGGACCCTGCCTAACCTGGACTGGGATTTTATTCCAGAGTGAAGGGAGCCTCTGGGTTATGAATCTGTCCCTCCAGCATGTCCTATTTATTTCAGTGCTGAGGTTCAAGTCTCTCGAGCGCGTAGCTCGATGGGATTTGGATTTTCTGAGGTGCAGCATGTCCATTAATTCCGGGTTGGACATGGCTTTATACGTCAGGCACAGATCGCCTCTGAGCAGGCGGTATGCCACTGAGTAGAGCTGGAGTTTCTTTAACCGGGCAGCATATGGGATCTGTTTGAGCCCTTTGATCCTCTTGGTGAGGTACTTTTGGGGTCTTTCCAGTTGCTGCAGGTGTCTGGTAAGGTACATCCCAAAAGGGGCATTGTACTCAATTATGGGCCTGATGAGGAAAGAGGCACGATGACCTCCCCTGATGTAGATGTGAATCCCTTCATGATTAGGTGGGCTATAAAAATGTTCTTCTAACCACTTTGGCCACGTGGTTGTCAAATGAGAGATTGCTATCAACTTGGGTCCCCAGGTCCCTAATTACTACTTCTGTACTTAATGGATTACCACCTATGTGGTAGTTTGTGGGCACTTTGTTTTTGCCAAAGGGGATGACTATACACTTTTTGGCGTTTCGCTTGAGGCCATGGCTCTGGCACCAGTTGTCTGTTTCTGTGAGGCCCTTTTGGAGGATGCTTGCGTCTGCTGGAGAGTCGATTATGGCGCCCAGTTTGCAGTCATCTGCAAACTTTGTCAGCCACAGTCCTCCTGTGTTGGCCTGTACCTCCGAGAAATATATACCGAACAAGAAAGGTCCCAGGACTGAGCCTTGTGGGACACCACTTGTTAACTGGTTTGGAGTCTGACATGGCTCCAGCAATTCTAACCATGTGGGTTCTGTCCTTGAGCCAGTTTGCAACCCATCTAGTGACATAGGGGGTTTATATTTAAGCTGGTGAGTTTATCTATAATGCCCGAGTGGGCTATTGTATCGAAGGCTTTTGCGAGGTCCAGGTAGTCTGTGTGGACCACCTTCCCCTCGTCAATGGCCTTGGTGACTGTTTCAAAGAAATCGACCAGGTTTAAGAGGCAGGATCTGCCCTTAACAAAGCCGAACTGGTTAGGATCCAGTGTCTGTAGGTCCCCAATATCTTTATTTATGAGGTCCATGATGATCCTTTCCATAGCTTTGCAGACCAAGGTAGTCAGGCTTATGGGGCGATCGTTTCCAGGATCCGTTGAGTTACCAACTTTGTGGAGAGGGGCCACTGTTGCTGTACGCCACTCTTTGGGTACATATCCTGTAGTAAGGCTGAGATTGAACAGTAGTTTTATGTTTGGGTTTAGCTCTTCTTGGAATTCATGTAGGATGCAGCCTGGGACACCGTCTGGTCCCATTGATGCTGTGTTTTTTGCTTTGGAGAGGGCGGCTCTTACCTGAGCATCTGAGATGTCAGGGGGGCAGCACTCTGCTGGGATAGATATTTGCCCTTTTGGTGGGGGGGGGGGGAATTTGCGCTGAACCGGTCAGCTAGAATGTTTGGCAGCTATAATGTTTGGCAATGTCTGTGGGTTCGGTGTATTTTTTGTCATTTTGGACTAATTCTGAGCATATCTGGGAATTCCCACCCAGGTTCCTAACATAACTAAAGAAAGCCTTGTGATTATCCTTAGTGTCCTGTGCAATTTTTCTCTCGAAGCTGGCCTTAGACGATTTTATGAGTGCCCATAGTTTTTTGCTAATACTGATCAGAGATGCCTTCCCTTTTTGGGATTTTGCTCTGTCATGTAGTAGCTTCCTCCTCCTATTGTATAGTTTGTTTATGGCTGGGGTCCACCAGACAGGACGTCTGCCTTTGGAGGATTGGGTCTTGGTTTTATTTGGGATTGCATGATCCATGCATTCCTGAAGGTGTTCATAGAATGCGTTTATAAAGGATTCTGCAGTCTGGGCCGTATTTTTCACAGGCCCGGGGGCTTTGAAGGATTCCACCTCGGTTTTGAGGAGTGTGAAATTTGCTTTAGAGAGGTTTTTCACTGTGGTTTTCTGGGCAGGGTTTGGGGTTGGGATGTGAATATCCAGTGAGATTAGTTTATGGTCTGATCTTACCAGTGAGGGATACACTTCTGGTCTGGAGCATAGAGTCCCCATGTTGGTGATCAGGTCCAGTATGTTTTCCCCTCTTGTGGGAGTGGTAACAAGTTGTTCCATAGCATTTGTGTTTATAAATTCTAGGAACCTTTGGGCTAAGGTGTTGGAGCTAGAGTAATGCTCCCAGTCTATGTTTGGGTAGTTGAAGTCGCCCAATATAATGGTGTTTGGAGAGACCTTCATGTCTTCGTGTTCACAGGAAGGCCGAGTGGGGTTCCTGGGTTTGGGAGGGTGGTCTGTAGCAGGCTATAAACTGGAAGGCAGTTTTACCCACTGTTAGTTGCACATGGATAGTCTCTGATGCTTCGTGCTGTGCCACCAACCTGGAGGTGTGGGTATCTTTGACGAATATTGATACTCCCCCCTCTTGGTTCGGTCCAAGTTTTGGGGCTGAAAAGCATGGTATGAGGTATAACCTGGTAGTGCTGGGGTGCTCTCGGAAGCCTTGAACCAGGTTTCTGTTACTGCACAGATATCGATGTTCTCCATGCTAAGGAGAGTTTCGAGTGCGTGCATCTTGAGGTTTAGACTTCTGGCATTGAGTAGCATTACTCTTAGTTTCTTATCCCTTGTGATACCTATGGTGGTGGGTTTGTCTTTTGAGCCTTGCCTAAAAAAGGCACTATGGGGGTAGCGAGAGCCTTTGCCAATATCCGAAAGCCCAGGGGTGATAGATGCAAGCCGTCCCTAGCGAAGCATCGTGGCTTGTCGAGCATGTCATCCCAGGCTGACGGGCATTGGATCCCCTTTGAATGACACCAATACTTAAGCCAATTGTTGAAATTGTTCATCTTGTGGCATCATTCTTGGTGAGGGTAAGATGCTACTCAAGGTCAGGGTCATACCGGCCTGGGCTACATGCTCAGAGAGCTCCTCTGTCTCTCTTCATGTAGTCCAGGGAGGTATGTCTCAGGTCATTCACACCAGCATGGACAATGACTCGAGTCATATTTGTACTTGCCTTGGAGTGACCTGAGTGCTTGTGTTATGTGGCGGATCCTAGCGCCCGACAGGCAGCTCACCGTGACCTTCTCCTTGTTCAGCCTGGTGAGCGGGACATCAGTGTGCCTGACGGTCACCTATTATAAGTGTATCAGGTGTGTTTAGCCTTAAGGGCAGTGACTGTTCGGCACACTGGCTTTGTGAGCTATGTGTTGCACGTGTTTTGTTTTGGGGTAGCTGTTGCTTGGGTGTCTGCTTTGGAGGTCTCTGCTGCTTAGGCAGATTTTTATTTAGAGCCTCCGAGTATGTTTTTGTGTGTTTGCGTTTGGTTTGCTGTCGTGGTAGGTCTGTGTGAGACTGGAATTGTAGTGAGTGTGGTTTCCTTCTCCTGACTGGTTATGCCAGTACTGAGTTGAGAGAGCTTAGCATCCAGTTTGGCTATATGGTTGCATCTCTCACATGTGTTGGAATTTGTTGGGAGGAGGAGAGGGTTGTCTGTGTACATGAGGCAGTTGTAACATTGCCTGAAGATTCCCAGATTCACCAGCTGGACCGGAGAGGAGATTGACAACAGACCTTTGGACATGCTAGAATAGTATTGGGAATTCCTTTATAATTGAAAAAAAGGGCCAATGGGGAACAAGGTACTCAAGGGGAGTTTGTGAGGGTGTAGTGCTTTTAATTTTTTAGTGCTGACTAAGTGCCAGGTAACTTAAATGCAATGTGTTACAGGTAACTTAAATGCAAAAATGACAAACAGTAACTTTCAAGTGAAACAAGGAAATAAGTACAGTATGTCTGGGCTATGTTGTCCTATTATAATAACCAAAAAATGCATTGTGGTAGGAGGGCACAAAAACTGAGAAACAAAACTGTGACAGTATGGCAGACCCCTTGACTGCAATTTTGAGGTATTAGCATGATAATAAACGGTGATTCTTTTGTGTTAATTTTGCAAAGAATATCAAGATTTGAAGGTGTTTGTATTTTTTTCACCTTTATGGTGGAGTATTCATTTAACTGAACTAAGTTTCTAAAAGATATGACTCCTCTGTAAGTAGTCTGAATTTTCCAGTCATTCCATTCCAGTTTGAGTTGCTTGTTCAACCTTAACTGTCATTTTACAGTAGCAAAATGGTAACAAAGCTGTCCAGCTGCTGTTCTGAGGGAAGAAAAATGCTTCTTTTGGACAGCAGTAGTTTAATATGCCACTTGGCCTAGGCTAAGCAGGCAGGGCTTGAACACCTTGCTCTCTATGCCTGTTAGCTTGGTCAATAGTCTGAAATGTTATTCTCAGTAAAGTTGAAGATCTAGTTAGATAAGTTCTGAAAATAGTTTTAAGATTTCATAAATAACTGCATGGTAGATATGTATGGAGAAAGAAGGTGGAATGCAGTGAAGTGCCACACATGGAGAAATCGCTTGGTCACACCTCCTGTGATTTATAGTGTGGATCATCTTGAAAGATAGATGTACACACTGGGATAAGTAATTTTTTTTCAGCTTATACTTTTTCTTTAAAGACTCGTGTTTATAAGAAATCTTGACTTTACTATTTCTGTGTCATTTCAAAAGTTGCATAGAGCTGAGGGAGAGGGATGAGCGATACTTTTATTCATTTTTAAGCAGCGCTTGAAATTTGTTTAATGGAAGACAATCTGCAGCATATTTTACTTTTATTAATGCATGTGCAATTATATCTTGTATATGTTTGTATTTGGCTATGACCTTGGATGCAACTGAAAATAGGTCTTGGACCAGTTCACTCACTCTGTTAAACTTTTAAGTAGAACAGTTGAATATTACATGACTTTTTTGGTAGGCTGTGCCACTATGGTTTTATACGCGAATACTAGGCTAGCTGCCCTTGTGGGTTATTTTAAGCCTAATCAGTTTTTTTTCCAGATGTCAGAATCAAACCCGGTACCTTGCATCTGTGAGGTAAATACCTTGACCAGTATACCAGTCAGTGGTGGTTGGTTCTAGTCTAACCTCTAGTCTGTTTGGCCTTTTCTAGTAAACTGTTTGCAAACTTTTTATTAAAACTGTGGCACAAATGAATTGTGTTTCCTTTAGTGATGCTAGAAGTCCATAGAGCTTTTAATGGACATGTCTGTGGTCGTGCGCAGCATGCTTCCATTACATTCTGTGGACTTATCTTATATTTTCATGAGTTGATGTCCCTGAGGGTTAAACACCATTAATCCTCAGTGACATCAGCATGGGAAAACAGATTTCCCGAAAGATACCTGTACTTGAAATGGAGACTGAAAATGTTCACTGGGATAAAAATCTTGACTGATACTTTGTGCCACATGGTGCAAAAGGTAAGTCTCACAAGAGTGACAGTACACATTAAATACATTTTAAATAATTAATACATACACTTGTATGTTTTGTCATAAACTCTTGCATTTTTGATCCATTTTGATGGCTGGTTCTTGGACAGAATTTGCAGAATCTTGTCTGTAAACTTGTATAGAAATAATGAAATATGCCAGTTTAAGATTTTGAAGCATAAAGCAGAACACCAATTTCTGTCTTTGTCAAAAGCAGATTTTTAACTACATAAGTAAATCCAAAAGAGACTGTGTAACGCATTTTTTGTAAGGCCTTTTATAAGTCTTTGGCTGCTTATATTTGGGTATTCCAGCATTAATAACAAGTTTTGAGAAGTCTAATTGCTTTCTTGTCTTGGTATGTATAGAAATTTTTAGATGTTCATCGTGTTACACTGCTGCAGTCATTACACTTGGGTTATCCTGCCGTCAGGTGGTCCCGCAGTTGGCCAGAGTTCCAAAGTCTTGGTCCGGCGTCAGTTGCTGTCGCTTCTTCCCTGATGTCAGTGCGCCAGGGTTATATAAGCTGCATCCTACGCCATTTTCTTCAGTCTTTCTTGCCGCGCAGTGCCCGAAGCAGAAGCTGTTCGTAAGAGCCGGTCGGCCGACTCCTGAGATTTTCAAAGTCGAATTTCAGATCTGAAGTCTTCAATAAAGCTAAGTACCCCATTGGGGAAACTTTTTTTCTTGCCTCAGACCGATGTCAGAAGAAGTTAATAATTGTATTTCTTGTGGGAAGCAAATACCTCATAAGGACTTCCACTCCTACTGTATTCCATGCCTAGGCCCTGATCACGACGTCACTAGTTGTCGGTTTTGTGCTAGATTTAACAAACGCACTATAAAAAGACGTTTTGATTTTGCTTTGCACTACTTTGGCCGAAGGTTCAATTATACTATGCTGTCGGATCAACAGACCACCGCAATTCCGAAAAAATGCAAAAGACAAGGATAAAGACAGGCATCCGAGGTCCAAAACCGATGACGAAACCTCTTCTAGGTCAATCGCCGGTTCTCAGTGAGGTGCTTTTGCAGTCCCTGACACCCGCTACCTCAGAGTCACAGGCTGCCTCCGACTCCCACATGGAGACTAGGCCTCTAGAAACTCAAGGTGTTGGGCCTACGGAAACTAATCCCTCAGATGGGTCCGGAGCCGCTGAGCAGGCATCGGCTTCTGAGGGTGTTTTCAGACCTTCACAACTTACCATTAAAGCAACAGCCAAGACAAAAGTACCATTAAAGACAAAGAAGCAAGTACAGCATTCTCCTGGACAGTCCTCCATGCCTAAGAAACAGGTGCTTAAAATGGCAGAAGACCTCATTACTCTAATCAGGGGTTCCCATCCCCCTCCTGAGAAAAGGCCTAGGCAGGAAACAGACTATGATTCCTCTGATCAGGTTTCCATTTCCTCTGATTCCTCTTCAGACCAAGGATACTCTCTGCCCCCCTATGAGGACTCTGATGCTGAAGAATCTATCCCTTCAGCCTCTCCTCCTGAGGATTATTCGTTTGGGGAAACTTTACATACCATGAAGGGAGCATTTCCATTGGGAAAGTCAGGATTATTCAGAATCCAAGAAAAGGCTCAGGGATTTCATTTTATTGCCTCAGCACAGGCCCCTGGCTATTCCGCCTGTGCTAGATATTGTGGATGATGTGTTCTCTGAATCCAGCTTATCTCCTGATTTTTTTCCCCCTGCACCAGCCAAACCTGATAAGTATTATAGAGTCCCTGACTCTCAACTTTCTTTATAAAAATCCTTCTGCTGATCCAGAAACTATTTCCCAGGGTCCAAAAGGGGTTAAGGCTTCCATTGCAAAAAATCCAGTACCCTCTGACAGAGTTTCTAGAGCTTTGGATAGATGGGGGAAGAAAGTTTACACTTCTGCAACTTTAGGAGTAAGGGCTTTAAATTGCCAGTTTCACATGCTTAAGTACCAACAATATTTAATGGCTCAGTTAAAACAGAAAATGCTTGCAAGCTCAGAAGCTCCTGACTGTAAAGAAATGCAGGATTTATTGCATGCAGATGAACAGGTGAGAAAACATACTCTGCAATGTGGTTTTGATTCTTTAGAGGCCTCTTGTACAGCCGCAGTTACAGGTTCTGTGATTCAAAGACATGCTTGGTTAAAAGAACAGAGTTTACCTGATCATGTTAAGGCAAAATTATTGGATGCTCCTTTACAGAATGATACCTTGTTTGGTGTTAAGGCAGAAAAGGTGTTAAAGAAAATGGAGGATAAAGCTAAATCTATGCAAACAGTCAAAGATTTCTTACAGGTACAGCCACCTGGATTTAGCAGAAATTGGCCAACAAAAAAATTGGTCCTTTCCAGTGTCAGACAAGCCACAGAGAGGCAGATACAGACGCCCAAGAGGCAGATCTCAACCCCAAGGCTCTTACAGACAACGTCAGTGGGGCACCTCAACCCCAAAAGGAGGTGAGGACAAGTCTCAACCTTACAGGAAACCGTCCCAATGACTTCCCCCTTTGTACGCCAAACACTTCCCTTTTGGCAACCCTCTTAGGGGGAAAACTAGCACTTTTTTCTCAACTGGCAATCAATCACCCAAGACAAATGGGTTCTGAATATTGTGTCTCAAGGTTACAGGTTCCACTTTCATACTTTACCAAGGCTAAAAGGAATGCCAGACCTGCCACAGAATCAATGGGCAGAGGCACAAAAACAAATTTCAGCCCTCACAGACATGAGAGCTATTCAGAAAGTACCACAACAGGAACAAGGACAAGGATTTTACTCCAGACTCTTCCTGGTCCCCAGAAAGGACAAGGCCTGGAGGCCCATACTAGACCTTTCAATTCTGAATACCTGGATATTCCGAAATTCAAAATGTTGACATTACAGCAGCTTCTACCCATGCCGGGCAAGAAGGCTTGGCTTATTACTCTAGACCTCAGAGGCATACCTGCATGTCCCTATCAGACAAAATTGCAGAAGATACCTCAGATTCAAAGCTGGTACAATGCACTACCAATTCTCTGCACTGCCCTTTGGCTTATCTACTGCACCCAGGGTCTTTACAAAGTGCCTGGCACCAGTAATTGCATTTTGATTCCCTGCCTACAACAGGAGTTTCGATGGTGGGCACAGGCATGTCACCTAAACAAGGGCCAGCCTTTTACCCTACCCACAGCCAGGCAGACTCTAACAACAGATGCTTCGGATTACGCCTGGGGAGCACACATGGCAGGAAAATGCATTCATGGCAAGTGGACCACAGACCAGATGCATCTTCACATCAATCAAAAAGATATGTTGGCTGTTCAAAATGCCCTAACAGCTTTCAAGAACCTTCTGCATCCAGGACAATTATTATTAAAGACAGACAACACCACATTAATGTGGTACATAAGCAAGGGGGCACTCATTCTTATCCCCTATGCAGGCAAGCCATGACCTTGTGGAACACAGATCTAACGTATCAAGTTCATCTGCAAGCACAATTCCTGCCAGGAAAGAAAAATACTCTGGCAGACTATTTAAGAAGAAATATCATGGACCCTCACGAATGGAAATTGAATCCACAAATCTTCAGCATGGTAACGCAAAAATGGGGATGCCCAGACATAGATCTTTTTGCCTCCCCACTGAATTGCCAACTACAAAAATTCTGCACAAGGACTTACACACAAGCATGGAAAGTGGATGCTCTCTCGTTCAGCTGGAAAAGCCTAAAAGTTTATGCCTTCCCACCACTGCCTCTCCTTTCAAAGGTACTCCTAAAAGCCAGACGAGGAAAAAACACAGATGATCCTGATTGCTCCAGACTGGCCACGCCAGCACTGGTACCCAATCTTAAAGAACTTGGCGCAAGGCCCATCATGGATTTTGCCACAAATTCCACACCTGACTCCAGAAAACAATCCGATCCTGCACGGTCAGCTCAAAACCCTAAAACTGGCTGCATGGCAGATTCATTAGTCAAACAGACAACACCTCTCTCTAAAGCTGTTATGGATGTCATTTTGGAGGCCAGGAGGCCTAGCACCAGGAAAGCTTACTCAGAAAAATGGAAGAGATTCTGCACCTGGAACCAGGCTCAAAGCCTTGACCCTCTTGTCCCAAACATTCCTCAGATTTTACAATACTTAACTGAGATGCTGGACAAAGGCCTATCCTTCTCATCAATTAAGATCCACGCCTCTGCCATTTCAGCACATTACAACATGGATCCTCCTTTATTCTCTCATCCCTTGCTAAAGCAGTACCTCAGAGGGTCTAAAAACATAAGACCCCCCGTTGAGCACCAACATCAACTTGGGACCTCAATTTTGTTTTGGAAAAACTGACCCTGCCACCTTTTGAGCCAGCCAATACAGACAATCTAAAATTTTTATCATGGAAAACAGCTATGCTCCTGGCAATAACTTCAGCACGAAGAGTCTCAGAGCTACAGGCATTAATGGCAGTGGAACCTTTTATAATTTTTCATCAGGACAGGGTTTCTTTAAGGACAAACCCTAACTTTATGCCAAAGGTGGTATCTAGTTTGGCTCTTAACCAAACCATCCATTTGCTAACTTTTTATCCAAACCCCCAGAATAAAGGGGTGAAACTTCTGCACTCTTTGGACATACACAGGCAGCTACGCTTCTACTTGGACAAAACAAAAGCTTTCAGGAAAACTGAGCAACTGTTTGTAGCATAATGCTGTAGGATCACAGGGCAAGGCTATCTCAAAGCAGACTATATCCAAATGGATAGGACACTTTATTCGTTACTGCTATACACAGCATGGAAAATCAGTCTCTAATAACATTAGGCCACATTCCACCAGGGCAACAGCCACTTCAACAGCCTTTCTCAGAGGAGTACCTACCAAGGAAATTTTGGAGGCTGCAACTTCAGTGCACACCTTTACCAAGCATTACCACTTGCCTCTTTACTCTAAATCCAGAGCAGGATTTGCCACTGCAGTTCTGCAGGGCCTCATAGCCAATCCTAACTCTTTTTTTATAGACCAGCCACCCAACCTTAGCTTTGGGATTCTACCCAAGTGTAATGACTGCAGCAGTGTAACACTATGAACATAGTACAGTTTTGTACCTACCATAAATGTAGATGTTAGAGTGTTCACACTGCTACAGTCCAGGTTACCCTCTCTCCTTCCCCTCTGAACTAGCTGGACTTATCTATACCTTTCTATCCTATACAACCTTTGTGGTGTATTTGTTTGTAACTGAAGGTATTGTTTTTATTTTATATGTATATTTTTTATTAGCAATACGTATTGCCTACATTCTTGGGGGCACCTGACATCTGGGGCAAGAAAAACTGAAGAAAATGGCGTTGGATGCATCTTGTATACCCCTGGTGCACTGACGTCGGGGAAGAAGTGACAGCAACCAACACCGGACCAAAACTTTGGAACTCTGGCCGACTGCGGGACTGCCTTACGGCAGGATAACCCAAGTGTAATGACTGCAGCAGTGTGAACACTCTTAACATCTACATTTATGGTAGGTACAAAACTGTACTTTTCTGCACATCTGTTTGAGTTTTATTTACAATATTTTTTAAATCATAACTCTGAATTGCAGATGAGAGCTTTAATAAGACATATCTGTAGTTAGTACAGACTTTCCATTCATTCACTGAAAAGGCTGCCTTTGAAAAAGGTTATTGGTTGGTTAAACTGAAAGACGTGTTGGTTTTATGTCTAGTAATGTTGTTGACGGTATTGGGAATGTAGCAATTTCCATGACCTAGCAGTAGTAATTTTGTTTTAAGTTTTATTTTCATTTTTTAAGTACTGTCTATAGTTTTAACATTTCCTAAGCAAAACTGGAAATGTTGCAAATATTTCATAATGTGTACTTGCATTCATATTTCCTGGCACTTTCAATCCATTTCAGATTATTTATAGATATTTAGGGTGTAGAAGTGTATTTAGTGGTGTGATAACGGAAGTGTAGGTATTTAGGGAGTGTCTGGTTAAAACTCTAAGCAATAACCCAGCTGTAGTTTTGATGTGTGTGACCAGATTTGCAAAATGTTACACAAGTACAGCTTTGAGAAAGCTTCCCCTCTTTTTATGTGATTCTACTGCGACTCTGTAACAGTGGAGGATTTTCCCTATGTTTTCAGACAAGACAAATGAACTTTTATTTTCACTTTTGGTAAGATGGATGGCTTGAGCAGATGAGCAGACTGGTTAGTTTTGATAAAAGGACTGATGGCGTCTTAAAAGATGCAGTCAGTCTACAGTTCAGAAGTAGCCACATTGTGGGTAATATTGACATTGCAGTCTAAGCCTGAAAATTGCTGAGAGTATAATTCAACAATTTACTGTTTAAATGTATTTTCAGAACAGCAAGCAACTGCTTGAACCACAAAGAAATAAATTCTTGTACTTGTGTTGCATGTTTGGGATGTCTCCTTTCACAATTTCTTGTGTTAAGCAGGTTTCTTTTACATTTGTTAACTGGGTGATATGCAAATAGGTTACATTGCATCACACAATAAAAGATTGTTAGTATTCAAAAATGAACATGCTGATTGGACAGCTCAATCAGCGTGCTCGTTGTAAAAAGAGCACGTACCAATAGAAAAAAGTCCAGCCGCTAAAGTGCCATTTAGCAGCCAGACTTTCTATTAGTATATGCTGGAAAACAGCATTCTATACCGAGGACACACCTTTGGTTCATAGGCAATTACTAGGCTAACTGCTTAAGAGCACTTAACTTGATTTTATTCAGTATGTGGTCCCTAGGGGCAAGAGGATGGCATGGATTTGGTTCTGTTCCTTGAGTATCTTACAGATTGCCCTTGCCCATAAGGGACATAAGCACTACCCCAGCTGTGAATTTGCGATTCACATTATGAAATATCCGCAGTACAGTGTGATATACATGGGTATCGACCACAAATTTTCTGGTCTGCCAGCATGGCATTTCGCACCATACTCTTCTATAGCGTGTAGGTCTCTCATTTATGAAAATGGTGATTTCTCAACTGCAAGACATCATAGATAAACACTCTCAGTGCAGTTTTGTAAACTAATTATTGCCCTTCCTTATGCCGCCCATTATTAGCTGGTACTTCATTTATTTATAGAAGCCACACCCTCCCCAAAAAGTCTGGATGTCATAAGCAGCTATGAGCATTAACTGGAAGTATACAAAAGGCTGTAAGCTTGAATGGGATAACTTTGAGAAAAAACTCATAAGGCATAATGTTACCACTTAAATTAAAATCACTGTAACTTACCATAAACTGTTTTAATCTTCCAACCCTGACAAAGTAGTAGGTCTCATGTTAATCTTCATTCCATGCATGTGGATTCAGAACCGATCCTCTGTTCCGAATTGGCCGTTTACCAAGCCCGCGCCAGCCAGAAAACTCTCGAGCTAAGTTATACCCATAATGCCTTTCTCCGTATTACATCCAATCTCATTTGCTGTGTATGAAACAAGATGTGCCAGACAGCCTCTCAGCTAAGCGTTTATTTTTTGGTAAGTTCGGAGGAATTTCTTTCTTGAAAAACCTTTGTCTATACTTGGTCATTGTTATGTTGAACCCTTTTCACTAGTGCCCTATTTTCACCTTTATCTCTTTCTACTAGTTGGTAATTTTTCTACCATTGTTGGTACTTTCCCTTACCCGGTTGGGTAGTCTTTCTGTACCATAGTTGGTACTCCCTCTGTTCTTTTACTTTCCTACTTACACTTAAGAATTGTGTTGCTTTTCTTGTTGTGGATCTTTATCATTATTATTATTACTATTATTTTTGGATTGTGTGATTTCCTGTTTGGGAATTATTTTACTCTTGTGGAAAATATGTCAGAAAAGAAAATGACTACCGGTTTTAAAAGATGTGACCGGAAAATACGAAAAGTAGACAGTCAAGTATCTTGTGTATACTGGTTAGGTGTGTCTCATTTATCGGCGAAACCGCCTTGTGGTATTTGTAAGACTTTCAGCTGCCACACTCTCACAGAATGCAGAAATAAACTTATGCTTGCTGGTTTATTAAAATCTCCCTTTGTGGAGGCGATCTCTGATATGGAGGCTTCACCCCCTCTGAAGAAAGATAAGAGGAGTAAGTCTCTTCCTGCTTCTCCTCATGAGATGAAATTATCGGAACCAAGGACTAAGGTTCTAAAGTTATCTCATAAAGAGTCTTCTGTTGTGAAGCTGAAATCCTCTGCTTCAGTCTCTGCTTCAAAAGAGGCGATTTCATCAATGACGTCTGTTCCATCAGCACCGCCCACACCATCAACTGCAATCTCTACGACTGCACCGTTAACTTTGCCCACAGCACAGACCACATTATCTGCTCCGATCTCTACGTCTGCTCCAACTTCGGCACCGACAACCACTAGGAAAACTGCCTCAGCTCTGACACATCTTTCTGTGCCAACAATAGTCACTCCTGAACCAGTCTTTTCCCTCCCTGAGCATCATATTGGTCTTTCGACCTCAGCTGAGAGAGATTAACTTCTTCCCAAGACCAGATATTCCTCATCGGTGGACCCTTCCTATGGACAGCAGTACAGTCCTTTCCTTGAACATCCAGTTTCACCATCAGAGTTATCTTACCTTTTCTTCCAACAGCCTGTCAGAGTTGGATGTAGAGAGACTGGTGGACCAGCTGTTGATGGCCAGAGGCATTTCTCCTCCTCAGAAACCCTCCTTCCCATCCGGAGGCGAGGGTCCAGCTCTGAGGACTCCACAGTATTTTCCTCCTCCAAACTCTACGCAGGTTTTGGAAGTTTTGTTACCGGCCACTACCCTGGTTCCAGTGGCTTTGGTACCAATAGTGGATCTCACTTTAGTTCCAGAGACTTCTTTGGTCTGAACCCTCTGCAGAAGCAGGCCATCCACAGGTTCGAGATTGGCGTGCCTCGACAGCCCTTTCTCTTCTGGAGGCTCCTTCCTTGGGGGTTGGCCCTTTGGGGTGGGGTGTGACCCCAGTTCCGAGTTTGTCTGTTTTGGTTCTGGGCTCCCATCCCTCCTCTGGGCGTCCGGCCTTCCAGGCCATGGAGAAAGCATTAGCCAGAGCTGGCTCCCAGTTGGACCCATCAGCGTCAGGGACATGCCCTCCTCCTCCTGCTTCTGAGCCACAGCTACTACCTCTCAATACTATTAGACATTGAGTTCGGGAGCCTCAAGTTAGCCTTCATCAAGGTTCCCCTTCTGTGGGTTCCTCCTCTGACATTCCCCTCAAGGAGGTTCCTCGCAAGAAAGCATGCAAGAGGAAACTCATGGATTCCCCTGAGGAATTGTTGACCGAAGATACAGACTTTGATGATGGTGAAGAGTCGCCACAGTCGCTGGCTGAAGATGTCTCCTTTGGGGACATCCTAGAAATACTGAAACAGCAGGGTGACTGGAAGTCCAGCACCCCTTCCCCAAGGAGAAGGTATTCTTGCAGGCTTTCCAAGCCTGACCCTGTACCTCTTAGGTGACCCCCCCCTACCCCGCAGATGAACTTGTTTGGTACATCGTGCAGCGGGCTTGGATGACACCTGATGCCATTGAGTCGATCTCACGTAGGCAAGATAAGATTCTCTCTCCACCAGAAGATCAATCCCATTGGTCCAAAGGTCTTTCTATAGATGCTATGTTTGGTGGTAGCAGCCACGAAGAAAGAGCTCGCTGAGGAGAGCTCCACTGTCCATTCTCTGAACAAGGAGTCTCGGGCGATAGGATAGGGAAGTGGGTCTTTTCTTCAGTGACCTTTGCAATCAGGTCTATGAACTACTTGGCACACTTCACGCATCTTCAGAGAGACTTAATTTCAGAGCTTTCCAAAATGCTTGCAGCAGCAGTGTCTGATGAGGTACAAGACCATGTTGCCTCACAACTCATCTGGATGTGACTTTGTGATTTTTGCGGATCCTTTCAAGTCTTCCTTCCTCAACTCCCCCATAGAAGCCTCATCCCTGTTTGACTCTAAAGTTAAGGATACCTTGGCCAAGTGTGAAAAGGAAGATAAGACCCCAACTGCCGTAGGTGTCCATTTTTCTATTCCTTAGAGACCCTACTCTAGGAACAACAGGAGTGGAAAGATGTGGTACTGAAAATCCCAAGGGCCTTTCTGAGACACATGGGATGAATCCTCCCCGCCTGGGGAAGAGGGGCTAATTCAAACAGAAGACGTCCCTTTAGAGGCAAAGGGGGTCCACTTAACCAGTGATCCAGAGATTCTTTCTCTGGACAGCCCTATCAGTGCTCCTGAAGAGCGGCCCGATTGCTTGCCTCTGGAGGCAATCTCGGGGGCCATTTCTGTCTGCACCACTTTGCCTGGCAAGAGATGACCACAGATTTGTGGGTGCATACAGTAATAACCAGAGGATATTGCATTCCCTTCATTTCAAAACCAAAGCCAACCAGGCGTGTTCCTGACATTTCACCCAGTCAAAGGGAATTTTCAGCAGTAGAAATTCAAAAGCTGCTTCAAAAAAGTCATCCAAGTAGTGCCCCCCCCCCCAGACCAACAAAAATGAGTTTTACTCCATATTCTTTGTAGTGCCAAAGAGGAACAGAGGCCCATTTTAGACCTCAGCAACCTAAACAAATTTGTCAAACGAGTAAAGTTCCAGATGGTCACAGTGCAGTCAATACTCCCCCTTTTTTTTGTAAAAGACGATTGGCTGTGCTTTTATAAATCTTCAGGATGCGTATTACCACATAAAGATGGACAAATGCTCCAGAAGATTTCTCCGCTTCTGGCTGGGAACTGATCATTACCAATTCTGAGCACTGCCTTTTGGTCTCTCTACAGCCCTCAGAGTGTTCACCAAATGTATGGCAGTGGTGACAGATCACTTGAGACTGCGAAGATTCCAGATGTTTCCATATTTGGATGATTGGCTCCTTACTGCCCCAACCAAGCATCAACTGTTCATCATACAGCAAACATGGAAACTTTTGACGCACTTGGGCATTACTGTGAACGAGAGCAAATGCAAACTTACACCATCCCAAAGGCTGCAGTTCATAGGGGCGGAATTTGACGCACTGATCTGTCTGGTATTTCTTCCCTCGAACAGGTTACACAGACTGAGACTTCAACTCCAACCAATTCTGAACCACACCAAGGTTCCAGCAAGAGGGATTCAACAACTTCTGGTATGTATAGGCAGCTTCCATCATGATTGTCCCATTAGCGAGACTTCACATGAGACTACTTCAGAGGTTGTTCATAACTCAATGGTTCCCTTTAGATCTTCCTATGTCTTACAAGATCAAGATAACCAAGCTTTGCAAACAAGACCTTCTCTGGTGGCTGAAGCCAGATCAAAACCATCTGGAGTCACCCGTTCTCCCCTGCTCTATCCTTAGCCATAGTGACTACAGACACTTCCCTGATCAGGTGTGTGGGGGGGGGGGTCTGTCATCAGGGACCGACAGTCCAAGGCACTTGGTCGCCCCTGGAGGCCAATTTGCATATCAATGTTCTGGAACTGAGGGCAGTGCTTCTCGCATTGCAAACATTCCATTTTGTCCTCCCTTCGGGAGCAGTTGCCATTTAGTCAGACAACATGTCAGTAGTCTGGTACATAAACAAACTGGGGGGAGCAAGATCTTACCCTTTGTCAGGAAGCCATGAGAATCTGGCAATGGGCAATAGCTTCCAATCGCTTTCTTGTAGCAAAGCACATTTCTGGGGATTCCAATGTGATTGTGGACAAGTTGAGCAGATGCAGTCTCCTGCCTCACGAGTGGTCCCTCAATCCGAAAGTGGCGGCAAAGATTTTCAGTCGCTGGGGTCAGCCTTGCTGCGATCTGTTTGCCTCCCCCACAAGTCACAAATGCAGCAGCTATTTTGCCCTAATCCCCCCACATGGGGAGTCACCGAGGGATGCTCTCCTACACAATTTGCCCACAGGTCTTCTCTATGCTCATCCTCCTCTTTCCTTGATATAGCAATTCATGAAGAAGGCTTTTCGATTGAGAAGCAAAGTGATCCTCATTGCTCCGTAATGGCCTCGTCAAATTTGGTTCCCGTTTCTGTGGCCTCAGCTAATTTGTCAGCCCTGGGTTCTGGACCCAGTCCCAGACTTGGTAACCATCCACAGGGCTTGATTCACCCAAATGTATCCAGTCTCAGGCTGACAGCTTGGTTTCTCCACTTCCGCTGATTTTCAGGCAAAGTGACCTATCCTGTCCAGTTCGTCATATTCTGTTAGCTTCACATAAACCATGCACCAGAAGGCTTTATCTTAGTAAATGGAAGCATTTTTCTCTCTGGTGAAAGGATAGAGATATTGACCCTTTCTCAGCACAAGTGCCTGTTGTTCGAGACTATGTATCTACTCAACTTGAGTCTGGAGCTGCAGCTTCTTCTATTAGTCGATTTGTCTGCGATATCCAACTACCATAGTGACTTTCTTCATAATTCATTAATTTCTCACAGACTGTGTAAAACTTTCCTAAAGGGAGTTCTGCATATTAAGCCCCTTTTAAAACAACCATTTAAACCATGGGACTTGACAATGGTCTTACAATCTTTAACCAGTTCTCCCTTTGAACTTGCAGCCACATGTGATCTGAAATCTTTATCCTGGAAAACCTTGTTAGTGGTCGCTATTACATCTGCTAGACGTATATCAGAATTACAAGCTTTGAGTATAAATCGTCCATATTTAATTTTTCATAAGGATAGGGTATTCTTACGAACAAACCCTTCATTTCTCCTGAAAGCGATTTCTGATCTAGTTATTAACCAAACTTTAGACCTGCCTGTATTCTTCCCAAAATTCTCAAAGGGGAGTGCATTTTGCATTTGCTTGACGTTCACAAACAACTACATTTTTATCTTGACAAGACAAAGAAATCTGACCAACTATTGCCTGTTCTGATCCTAAGATGGAGAATACTGTAGAAGACTTAAATTAATCTTGAAAACAGTGTTGACATCTAGGAACAAAATTCAAGCTATAAACCAATTTGCTATTCCTGCTCTAACTTAGAGTTCTCGAGTGAGTGACTGGCCCCAAAACGTGATGAGTAGACTAGACAGGAAAACAAGAAGGATCCTTCATGCTCACCAAATGATTTATAAAAATCAGTGCATAGCAAGTTTATATTTTCCTTGTTCCGAAGGAGGGATGGGCCTCCTTGAAATTTATTACATGTATAGATCTGCATTCACGGGACTGCACACACATCTGCTGACCTCACAAGACCCAAACGTAGTAAAAGTTTTGAAACATGAGGAGAATAAGTCTAAGATGACTACTCTGGGTAATCTAGCACAAGCATATCGGCGTCCAGCAGGAATGGAAATGAAAGCAGAAGTAGATAAAAATCAGGCAGCAACTGAATGTGCCAAAAAACAAAAGAAAGAATATAAGGTGAAGAACCAGATGAGAAGGCAAGCAATGTGGAAAATGCAAAATATATTTGCAAGTATAAACTTCTGGAAGAACCTCATGTTGGTCAGGATGGAACGCAGGAAAACCAAGAGATGAAAGGTTAATATTGGTGGCCCAAGATAATGGGCTATGTACACGTTGGTTTACAAAGTCCATTGAACACATGGGAGAAACAGACAAATGTAGGCTTTGTAAAACCGAATTGGAAACGGTTGCACACCTCGTTGCTGGTTGTGACATACTAATGGCAGAAGGACTGTGTACTGAAAGGCATAATAATGTGGCAAGACTATTACACTGGAGATTGTGCAGGCATTATGGTACTGAAATTGCTGAAAAACACTGGAAAAATGAGCCACAAAGCATCATAGAAAATGAAGTCTACATCACATGGGATCGCAGATTACCATCAGTTCAAAAGATAGATGCTAGAAAACTGGATATAGTGGCCCATGAAAAGAAGACAAAAGTAGCATTGATCATTGAAATCACCACACCCATTGACTACAGTGTCTTGTGTACAGACAGACATAAAGTCATAAAATATCAGGATTTGCAGGCAGAAATGAGAGCAATGTGGAAGAAAGATTCCCAGACAGATCTGGTAGTAGTAGCAACAGGTCTTCTAAAAAAGAATCTACAGTCCTGTTCAGATATGTTACCAGTACATGTAACCCTGTTCGAATTGCAGGAGGAGTCATTACCAGGCACATTGCGGGTGCTGTGAAGAGCACTTTTGGCCGACGTCAAAGGTTGAAACAATACAAACTTCATGAACTTTAATCGTACTCTTGACTTAGGAATGGAGTCCATTCCTGTTATGGTATTAGAAACCCCAAAAAACTTGGAGAAATTATAAAAAAAATCTAAATAATGTCATTGTATAAATGGAATGTAGTATTCTTCCACCATCTTCAGGGAGTCTGGGGCAATCAAAATGTGTACTGCACATGCTCCAAGTCTCCAGTAAGGCACCTTTCAACTGCTTAGGTTTTTTCAAATTGTTCAGATGTCTGCTTAATGCTGCTGCCTTCTGTTAATTAAAATTGTTTTTTAATTGTTTTATTTTTGCCAAAGACAGAAGTCTGTTTATACATATTTTTAGGTATCACATGGAGCTGCTTGAAGGGGCCTTTTGGACATCGACAGTCTTTTAGTATTTTTCCTGCTTCATGGAATAATTTACTGGTGGGGAAAGTTTTGATCTGATGATGTCAATCTTCGTTTATTCATGACAGTTGGGATTCATTTCCCATCCTCAGAACCGGCTTGGCCGTTATACACCAGCCAAAAACTCTTGAGCCAAGTCTCTACCCACAATATCCCTGTGCAAGTTGCTTCAGATGTCGTTTGCTGCTCTGTCAGAGAGACGAATCAGCCTTTCTCTTACCCATGTGTTTTTCTAATTTCTAATTTCATTGAGATATGTTTAAAAATTTATTTTACCTAACTCTCCCTTTTTTTTCCACTATCCATATATATCTATGTAGTTGTATTCTCCTCTGCCCTTTTTTCTTATAACCCATTTTGGATTTTCCTTTACCATCGTAGATACTTGCCCCTTTTACCTCAAGTAATCTTATCTACCATTGTTGGTAGATCTTGTCTTCTCTTTTTCCCTTTCAATCCTTTGTGTGCGCGAGTGTAATTATTGGAGGTGTTTCTTTGTTTTTTTGCCCTTGACTATCCTTGACATGTCTGATAAGCCATGACTGTGTCTGATAAATAAGCCATGACTGTTAAACCATCTAAAGGCACGTCAGGTTTTAAACATTGCCAAGACTGCAGTAGAAAGATGCCCATTTCTGATGAGCATCTTTTCATGTGTCTACTGTGCCTCATCTGGATTTGGATTGTGACTTGTGTAACGGGTTCAGTCAGAGAACCTCAGCAGAGCATAGGAATAAGCTCTTACTTTAAAGGTTTACTCAAATCCCCTTTTAGTGAAGCATTGTCCAAGGTGGACACGAAACAAGACCTACCAGAAAAGCCTTTGGATACTGACCTTACCCACTTCCCGAGGCTCCTAAACATAAATCCTCAGTTCTGCACCCTTCGGAACTGACAGCTAAGGTTTTGAAACTTCAAGATGGTGCCTTCTCAGCACCATCAACTTCAGTGGTGCTGTCCTGTCCCTTGTCTGCACCAGCCTATGTAGGTTCTGGCTTGGAACCGACTTTGCCTACTACTCAACAGACTTTTACATCAGCACTGATACAGCCACAGCTCACTGTCTCGGCGTTGAAGCCTATATTGGAAATGCCCAAGATGAGATATTGCCCAACTATAGACTCCTGCGTGGGACAACTACTTAGTCCATTCATTGAAAGACCAGAGTCCTTTGGCCCTTTCAATATGGTCCTCCAGGAGTCTTTCAGATTTGGATGTCATACGGTTGGTGGATCAACTGTTGCTGACGACAAGTTTTCCTTTCCCTTCTGAGGTCACCCTCCCATCTGGATTGGGGATATTCTCTCCCGGGAGTCCTACTTGCCCTTCTCCGACTTTAACTGAGTCTCAGGGCTAAGACCCCACCGGTTCCATGGTTTCCGGGTCTGCTCCTGGTTTGGGTATGGTGCTGATCAAAGTTTCATAATCTTTGATGGTTCTGGGCCCTTTCTTGCCTCCGTCCTTGGAGGGTGATCTCTCAAGAGTGGAGTGTGACCTCTGTCCTCCTCTGTTCTGGGCTTCCACTCCTCTTCAGGGGGTACTGCCTTACAGGTTATAGAGAGGGCCATAGCCTCCATGGGCCCCGAGCTGGCCCCGCCAGAGTGCCATATTTACATTTCCTGTGATCCAAAGTTGAAGCCTTCCCCAGAGATTCCCACTGAAGAGCCATCTCAAGAGGACATGCAAGAGGAAGCATCTGGATTCTCCTGAAAGTCCTTCACTGAGGACACATTTTGAGGAAGGGGAGGGTTCCCCATGGTCACCCCCCCCCCGAGGATGTTTCCTTCAGAGGCATCCTAGAAATTCTGACATGGGGGACGAAGTCCCAAGACCCATCTTCTGAGGAAACTGTACTTGCAAGCTTTCGGTGCCCGACTACCTCCTGGGTGTCCCCACCCGCTGACGACCTTGTTAAACTAATCGCGCAGAGGCTTGGAAGGCTCCTGACGCCATAGAGCCCATTCCTGGGAGACCTGAAAAAATATCTCCACCAGAAGACCACAAATACTGGGTGACGGGTTTGCCAGCAGATGCTGTGGTGGTGGCAGCTGTCACTAAAAAGGAACTAGCCGATGAGAGTCCTTCTGTTCATCCTAACAGGGAGTCTAGGATGATGGACAGGTTTGGAAAGTGGGTCTATGCTTCATCGACCTTCGCAGTTAGGTCCTTCAACTTTATGGCACATTTTACTAGACTCCATTGAGACCTGATTAAAGGAATTGTCAGAAACTCTCGCTGGGGCTGTGCCTAGCGAGGTACCAGATAAGGTTACCTCACAGCTAGACACCCTGCAGTCTATGTCAAACTCATCCATGCGACTCCTCGCCCATGCAATCGATGGGACAGCCAGAGCAGTGGGTTCTGGTGTTGTCATTAGGCAACATGCCTAGATTCACTTGTGACTTTGCGGAGCTCTTCAAGTCTTCCTTCATCAATGCTCCATTTGATGGATCTTCCTTGTTCGGCTCTAAAGTAAAGGACACACTAGCCAGGTGTGAAAAGGCTAGTAATACCCTGTCTGCCATGGGCATTTGTTTTTCCACCCCACAACGATACTTCTCTAGGAATCAGAGGAGTGGGAAAAGATGGATTTTCATCGTGTTACCCTGCTGCAGTCATCACACTTTGGTTATCCTGCCGTCAGGCGGTCCCGCAGTCGGCCCGAATTCCAAAGTCTTGGTCCGGTGTCGGTTGCTGTCTCTTCTTCCCTGACGTCAATGCGTCAGGGGTATACAAGAGGCATCCGATGCCATTTTCTTCGGTCTTTCTTGCCGCGCGGTGCCCGAAGCAGAAGCAGTTCACAAGTGCCAGTCGGCCGACACCTGAGATTTTCGATTTGAATTTCAGTCCGAAGTCTTCAATAAAGCTAAGTACCCCATTGGGGAACATTTTGTTGCCTCAGTCCGATGTCAGAAAAAGTTAACAATTGCATTTCTTTTGGGAAGCAAATACCTCATAAGGACTTCCATTCCTATTGTGTTCCTTGCCTAGGCCCAGACCACGACGTCACAGGTTGTCGGTTTTGCGCTAGGTTTAATAAATGCACTATCAAACACCGTTTTGACTTTGCACGGCATTACTTTGGTAGGAAATTCAATTATATCATGCCGTCGGAGCAGCCGACGACTGCAGATCATAAAAACGCAAGGATAAGGACAGGCAGCCTAGGAATAAGCCAGACCCCGAGGCCTCAGCTGGGCCTGTCGCCGGTTCTCCGGTTTTCAGTGAGGTGCTTACGCAGCCCTTGACGACCCCAGAGCTGGAACCCCAGACAGCTGCCGACTCCCAAGCGGAGTCTACTAGGCCGACGCAGCCATCTACCGACACCGGAGCAGATTTAGACACCGGTGCAGAGGAAACTCTTTCGGTTGCAGAAGGCGTCTTCAGACTGACTACTCTTACCATTAAATCTTATGCTAAGCTTAAAACTCCTTTAACAGTTTTCTTAGGTTTTAATCAGTCTACAGGTCAAGGCCCCGTGCTTAAGAAACCGATGCTTAAGATGGCTGAAGATTTAATTACCCTTATCAGGGGTTCCCATCCCCCTCCTGATAAAAGACCAAGACAAGAGGAGGATTATGCATTCTCTGACCAGGTATCTCTCTCCTCAGATTCTTCTGAGGAACAGGATTACACTTTTCCACCTGCATCTCCCCCTGAAGACTACTCCTTTGGGGAAACATTACATACCATGAGGGAACATTTCCACTGGGAAGGCCAGGACTACTCCGATTCTAAGAAAAGGCTCTGAGAGTTCCTTTTATTACCCCAGCACAGACCTCTTGTTATCCCTCCTGTTTTAGATATTGTGGATAATGTCTTCTTGGAGTCTAGTTTAAATCCAGACCATCTACCTCCTGCTCCAGCCAAACCAGACAGATACTACAGAGTACCTGACTCACACAAATTCCTTTATAAAAGCCCTGTAGCTGACCCAGAAACCATATCCCAGGGTCCTAAGGGAGCAAAGGCTTCTATGGCTAAAAATCCTGTGCCCTCTGAAAGAGATTCCAGAGCCTTAGATAGATGGGAAAAGAAAATATACACCTCTGCAACTCTGGCTATGAGAGCATTAAATTGCCACTTTCACATGTTGAAATATCAACAATTCCTGAGGTCTCAGTTAAAACAAAAAATGAGCACACACTCAGAACAGCCTGAATTCAAGGAAATGCAGGATCTGTTGCATGCAGTTGACTGTGGGG